>NW_027276795.1:0-35107 GCF_030028105.1 Mobula birostris | reverse complement strand
GCGCTGAATCTCAAGCCCGGAAACCACAGACCTGAAACTCATGCCCTGAAACTCATGTACTGAATCTCAAGCCCTGAAACTCATGTCCTGAATCTCATGCCTTCAAACTCCTGTCCTGAATCACATGCCCTGAAACTCATGCCCTGAATCACATCCCTGAAACTACTGCACTGAAACTAATGTCCTGAATCTCATGCCCTGAAACTGCTGCCCTGAATATCATGCCATGAATCTCATATCCTGAAACTCATGCCCTGAATTACATGCCCTGAAACTCCTTCACTGAAAATCATGCCCTGAAACTCATGCCCTGAATATCATGCCCTGAAACTCAAACCCTGCATCTGCTGCCCTGAAACTCATGCCCTAAATCTCATACCCTGAAACTCATGCACTGAAACTCATATCCTGTTCACATGCCCTAAAACTCCTGCCCTGAATCATCTGCCCAGAAACTCATGCCCTGAAACACCAGCCCTCAAACTCATACACAGAAACTCATGCACTGAAACTCATGCCCTGAATCTCATGCCTTGAAACTCCTGTCCTGAATCTCATGCCCTGAAACTCATGCCCTGAATCTCATGCCCTGAAACTCCTGCACTGAAACTCATGCCATGAATCTTATATCCTGAAACTCACGACCTGAATTACATGCCGTGAAACTCGTATCCTGAAACTCATATCCTGAAACTCATGTCCTGAATCTCATGCCCTGAAATTCATGCCCTGATTCTGCTGCCCGGAAACTCATGCCCTGAATCTCATGCGCTAAATCTCATGACCTTAAACTCAAGCCGTGAATCTCCTGCCCTGAAACTCATGCCCATAATCTCATGCTCTGAAACTCCTGCCCTGAAACTAATGCACTGAAAGACATGCCCTGAAACTCTTGCACTGAAGCTCTTGCACTGAAACACCTGCCCTGAATCTCCTGCCCTGAAACTGCTGCCCTGAATCTCAAGCCCTGAAAGCACAGACCTGAAACCCATGCCCTGAAACTCATGTCGTGAATCTCAAGCCATGAAACTCATGCCCTGAATCTCATGCCGTGAAATTCCTGCCCTCAAACTCATGCACTGAAACTCATGCCCTGAATCTCCTGTCCTGAAACTCATGCCCTGAATCTCATGCCTGAATCTCATGCCCTGAAATTCATGCACTGAAACTCATCCCCTGGATGTCATGCTCTGAAACTCAAGCCCAGATTCTCCTGCCCTGAAAGTCATGCCCTGAATCTCATGCCCTGAAACTGCTGCTCTGAAACTGCTGCGCTGAAACTCATGCCCAGAAACTCATGTACTGAATCTCATGCCCTGAATCTCATGCCTTCAAACTCCTGTCCTGAATCACATGCCCTGAAACTCATGCCCTGAATCTCATGCCTGAAACTACTGCACTGAAACTCATGTCCTGAATCTCATGCCCTGAAACTCCTGCACTGAAACACGTGCACTAAAACACCTGCCTTGAAACTCAAGCCCCGAATCTCATGCCCTGAATCTCCTGCCTTGAATCTCCTGCCCTGAAACTCATGCCATGAATCTCCTGCCCTGAAACTCTTGCAATGAAACACCTACCCTAAAACTCATGCCCTGAATCTCATGCCCTGAAATTCCAGCCCTGAATCTCATGCCCTGAAACTGCTGCCATGAAACTCCTGCCCTGAAACTGCTGCCCTGAATCTCAAGCCCTGAAACTCATGCCCTGAATCTCATGCCGTGAAACTCCTGCCCTCAAACTCATGCACTTAAACTCATGCTCTGAAACTCAAGCCCTGATTCTCCTGCCCTGAAACTCATGCCCTGAATCTCATACCCTGAATCTCAAGCCCTGAAACCACAGACCTGAAACTCATGCCCTGAAACTCATGTCCTGAATCTCATGCCCGGAAACTCATGCCCTGAATCTCACGCCCTGAATCTCATGCCCTGAAATTCATGCACTGAAATTCATCCCCTGTATCTCATGCTCTGAAACTCAAGCCCTGATTCTCCTGCCCTGAAACTCATGCACTGAAACTCATGCCCTGAATCTCATGCCCTGAAACTGCTGCTCTGAAACTGCTGTGCTGAATCTCAAGCCCGGAAACCACAGACCTGAAACTCATGCCCTGAACCTCATTTACTGAATCTCATGCCCTGAAACTCATGTCCTGAATCTCATGCCCTGAAAACTCCTGCCGTCAAACCCATGCACTGAAACTCATGCCCTGAATCTCATGACTTCAAACAGCTGTCCTGAATCACATGCCCTGAAACTCATGCCCTGAATCTCATCCCTGAAACTACTGAACTGAAACTCATGTCCTCAATCTCATGCCCTGAAACTGCTGCCCTGAATATCATGCCATGAATCTCATATCCTGAAACTCATGCCCTGAATTACATGCCCTGAAACTCCTTCACTGAAAATCATGACCTGAAACTCATGCCCTGAAACTCATGCCCTGAATCTCATGCCCTGAAACTGCTGCTCTGAATCTCAAGCCCGGAAACCACAGACTTGAAACTCATGCCCTGAAGCTCATGTACTGAATCTCAAGCCCTGAAACTCATGTCCTGAATCTCATGCCCTGAAACTCCTGCCCTCAAACCCATGCACTGAAACTCATGCCCTGAATCTCATGCCTTCAAACTCCTGTCCTGAATCACATGCCCTGAAACTCATGCCCTGAATCACATCCCTGAAACTACTGCACTGAAACTAATGTCCTGAATCTCATGCCCTGAAAATGCTGCCCTGAATATCATGCCATGAATCTCATATCCTGAAACTCATGCCCTGAATTACATGCCCTGAAACTCCTTCACTGAAAATCATGCCCTGAAACTCATGCCCTGAATATCTTGCCCTGAAACTCAAACCCTGCATCTGCTGCCCTGAAACTCATGCCCTAAATCTCATACCCTGAAACTCATGCACTGAAACTCATATCCTGTTCACATGCCCTAAAACTCCTGCCCTGAATCATCTGCCCAGAAACTCATGCCCTGAAACACCAGCCCTCAAACTCATACACAGAAACTCATGCACTGAAACTCATGCCCTGAATCTCATGCCTTGAAACTCCTGTCCTGAATCTCATGCCCTGAAACTCATGCCCTGAAACTCCTGCACTGAAACTCATGCCATGAATCTCATATCCTGAAACTCACGCCCTGAATTACATGCCGTGAAACTCCTGCCCTGAAACTCATGTCCTGAAACTCATGCCCTGAATCTCATGCCCTGAAACTCATGCCCTGATTCTCCTGCCCTGAAACTCATGCCCTGAACCTCATGCGCTAAATCTCATGACCTTAAACTCAAGCCGTGAATCTCCTGCCCTGAAACTCATGCCCTTAATCTCATGCTCTGAAACTCCTGCCCTGAAACTCATGCACTGAAAGACATGCCCTGAATCTCTTGCACTGAAGCTCTTGCACTGAAACACCTGCCCTGAATCTCCTGCCCTAAAACTGCTGCCCTGAATCTCAAGCCCTGAAACCACAGACCTGAAACCCATGCCTTGAAACTCATGCCCTGAATCTCATGCCCTGAAACTGCTGCTCTGAATATCATGCGCTAAATCTCATGACCTTAAACTCAAGCCGTGAATCTCCTGCCCTGAAACTGCTGCCCTGAATCTCAAGCCCTGAAACCACAGACCTGAAACCCATGCCCTGAAACTCATGTCCTGAATCTCATACCCTGAAACTCATGCCCTGAAACTCATGCCATGAATCTCATGCTGTGAAACTCCTGCCCTCAAACTCATGCACTGAAACTCATGCTCTGAATCTCCTGCCCTGAAAGTCCTGCACTGAAACACGTGCCCTAAAATACCTGCCTTGAAACTCAAGCCCCGAATCTCATGCCCTGAATCTCCTGCCCTGAATCTCCTGCCTTGAATCTCATGCCCTGAATCTCATGCCCTCAAACTCTTGCACTGGAACACCTGCCCTAAAACACATGCCCTGAATGTCATGCCCTGAAATTCCTGCCCTGAAACTCATGCTCTGAATCTCATGCCCTCAAACTCTTGCACTGAAACACCTACCCTAAAAATCATGCCCTGAATCTCATGCCCTGAATTTCCTGCCCTGAAACTCATGCCCTGAATCTCATGCCCTGAAACTCCTGCACTGAAACTCCTGCCATGAAACTCTTGCCCTGAAACTGCTGCCCTGAATCTCAAGCCCTGAAACCACAGACCTGAAACTCATGCCCTGAAACTCATGTCCTGAATCTCATGCCCTGAAACTCATGCCCTGAATCTCATGCCGTGAAACTCCTGCACTGAAACTCATGCACTGAAACTCATGCCCTGAATCTCCTGTCCTGAAACTCTTGCCCTGAATCTCATGCCTTGAAACCCCTGCCCTCAAACTCCTGCACTGAAACTCATGCCCTGAAATTCATACCCTGAAACTCCTACCCTGAATCTCATGCCCTGAAACTCATGCCCTGAATCTCATGCCCTGAAACTGCTGCTCTGAAACTGCTGCGCTGAATCTCAAACACGGAAACCACAGACCTGAAACTCATGCCCTGAAACTCATGTCCTGAATCTCATGCCCTGAAACTCCTGCCCTCAAACTCATGCCCTGAATCTCATGCCCTGAAACTCATGCCCTGAATCTCATGCCGTGAAACCCCTGCCTCAAACTCATGACCTGAAACTCATGCCCTGAATCTCCTGTCCTGAAACTCATGCCCTGAATCTCATGCCCTGAAATTCATGCACTGAAACTCATGCCCTGAATCTCATGCCTTGAAACTCCTGTCCTGAATCTCATGCCCTGAAACTCATGACTTGAATCTCATGCCCTGAAACTCCTGCACTGAAACTCATGCCATGAATCTCATATCCTGAAACTCACGCCCTGAATTACATGCCGTGAAACTTCTGCCCTGAAACTCATGTCCTGAAACTCATGCCCTGAATCTCATGCCCTGAAACTCATGCCCTGATTCTCCTGCCCTGAAACTCATGCCCTTAATCTCATGCTCTGAAACTCCTGCCCTGAAACTCATGCACTGAAAGACATGCCCTGAATCTCTTGCACTGAAGCTCTTGCAGTGAAACACCTGCCCTGAATCTCTTGCCCTAAAACTGCTGCCCTGAATCTCAAGCCCTGAAACCACAGACCTGAAACCCATGCCTTGAAACTCATGTCGTGAATCTCAAGCCATGAAACTCGTGCCCTGAATCTCATGCCGTGAAACTCCTGCCCTCAAACTCATGCACTGAAACTCATGCCCTGAATCTCCTGTGCTGAAACTCATGCCCTGAATCTCATGCCTGAATCTCATGCCCTGAAATTCATGCACTGAAACTCATCCCCTGAATGTCAAGCTCTGAAACACAAGCCCAGATTCTCCTCCCCTGAAACTCATGCCCTGAAACTCATGCCCTGAATCTCATGCCCTGAAACTGCTGCTCTGAAACTGCTGCGCTGAAACTCAAGCACGGAAACCACAGACCTGAAACTCATGCCCAGAAACTCATGTACTGAATCTCATGCCCTGAAACTCATGTCCTGAATCTCATGCCCTGAAACAGCTGCCCTCAAACCCATGCACTGAAACTCATGCCCTGAAGCTCATGCCTTCAAACTCCTGTCCTGAATCACATGCCCTGAAACTCATGCCCTGAATCTCATCCCTGAAACTACTGCACTGAAACTCATGTCCTGAATCTCACGCCCTGAAACTGCTGCCCTGAATATCATGCCATGAATCTCGTATCCTGAAACTCATGCCCTGAATTACATGCCCTGAAACTCCTTCACTGAAACTCATGCCCTGAAACTCATGCCCTGAATATCATGCCCTGAAACTCAAACCTGGAATCTCCTGCCCTGAAACTCATGCCCTAAATCTCATACCCTGAAACTGCTGCCCTCAAACTCATACACTGAAACTCATGCACTGAAACTCATGCCCTGAATCTCATGCCTTGAAACTCCTGTCCTGAATCTCATGCCCTGAAACTCATGCCCTGAATCTCATGCGCTAAATCTCATGACCTTAAACTCAAGCCGTGAATCTCCTGCCCTGAAACTCACGCCCTGAATCTCATGCTCTGAAACTCCTGCCCTGAAACTCATGCACTGAAAGACATGCTCTGAAACTCTTGCACTGAAACTCTTGCACTGAAACACCTGCCTGAATCTCAAGCCCTGAAACCACAGACCTGAAACCCATGCCCGGAAACTCATGTCGTGAATCTCATGCCCTGAAACTCATACCCTGAATCTCCTGTCCTGAAACTCATGCCCTGAATCTCATGCCCTGAAATTCATGCACTGAAACTCATCCCCTGAATGTCATGCTCCGAAACTCAACCCCAGATTCTCCTGCCCTGAAGATCATGCCCTGAAACTCATGCCCTGAATCTCATGCCCTGAAACTGCTGCTCTGAATATCATGCGCTAAATCTCATGACCTTAAACTCAAGCCGTGAATCTCCTGCCCTGAAACTGCTGCCCTGAATCTCAAGCCCTGAAACCACAGACCTGAAACCCATGCCCTGAAACTCATGTCCTGAATCTCATACCCTGAAACTCATGCCCTGAATGTCATGCCCTGAAATTCCTGCCCTGAAACTCATGCTCTGAATCTCATGCCCTCAAACTCTTGCACTGAAACACCTACCCTAAAACTCATGCCCTGAATCTCATGCCCTGAATTTCCTGCCCTGAAACTCATGCCCTGAATCTCATGCCCTGAAACTCCTGCACTGAAACCCCTGCCATGAAACTCTTGCCCTGAATCTCATGCCCTGAAATTCCTGCCATGAAACTCCTGCCCTGAAACTGCTGCCCTGAATCTCAAGCCCTGAAACCACAGACCTGAAACTCATGCCCTGAAACTCATGTCCTGAATCTCATGCCCTGAAACTCATGCCCTGAATCTCATGCCGTGAAACTCCTGCCCTCAAACTCATGCACTGAAACTCATGCCCTGAATCTCCTGTCCTGAAACTCTTGCCCTGAATCTCATGCCTTGAAACCCCTGCCCTCAAACTCCTGCACTGAAACCCATGCCCTGAAATTCGTACCCTGAAACTCCTACACTGAATCACCTGCCCTGAAACTCATGCCCTGAATCTCCTGTCTTGAAACTCATGCCCTGAATCTCATGCCCTGAAATTCATGCACTGAAACTCATCCCCTGAATGTCATGCTCTGAAACTCAACCCCAGATTCTCCTGCCCTGAAGATCATGCCCTGAAACTCATGCCCTGAATTTCATGCCCTGAAACTGCTGCTCTGAATATCATGCGCTAAATCTCATGACCTTAAACTCAAGCCGTGAATCTCCTGCCCTGAAACTGCTGCCCTGAATCTCAAGCCCTGAAACCACAGACCTGAAACCCATGCCCTGAAACTCATGTCCTGAATCTCATACCCTGAAACTCATGCCCTGAAACTCATGCCATGAATCTCATGCTGTGAAACTCCTGCCCTCAAACTCATGCACTAAAACTCATGCTCTGAATCTCCTGCCCTGAAAGTCCTGCACTGAAACACGTGCCCTAAAATACCTGCCTTGAAACTCAAGCCCCGAATCTCATGCCCTGAATCTCCTGCCCTGAATCTCCTGCCTTGAATCTCATGCCCTGAATCTCATGCCCTCAAACTCTTGCACTGAAACACCTGCCCTAAAACACATGCCCTGAATGTCATGCCCTGAAATTCCTGCCCTGAAACTCATGCTCTGAATCTCATGCCCTCAAACTCTTGCACTGAAACACCAACCCTAAAAATCATGCCCTGAATCTCATGCCCTGAATTTCCTGCCCTGAAACTCATGCCCTGAATCTCATGCCCTGAAACTCCTGCACTGAAACTCCTGCCATGAAACTCTTGCCCTGAAACTGCTGCCCTGAATCTCAAGCCCTGAAACCACAGACCTGAAACTCATGCCCTGAAACTCATGTCCTGAATCTCATGCCCTGAAACTCATGCCCTGAATCTCATGCCGTGAAACTCCTGCACTGAAACTCATGCACTGAAACTCATGCCCTGAATCTCCTGTCCTGAAACTCTTGCCCTGAATCTCATGCCTTGAAACCCCTGCCCTCAAACTCCTGCACTGAAACTCATGCCCTGAAATTCATACCCTGAAACTCCTACCCTGAATCTCATGCCCTGAAACTCATGCCCTGAATCTCATGCCCTGAAACTGCTGCTCTGAAACTGCTGCGCTGAATCTCAAACACGGAAACCACAGACCTGAAACTCATGCCCTGAAACTCATGTCCTGAATCTCATGCCCTGAAACTCCTGCCCTCAAACTCATGCCCTGAATCTCATGCCCTGAAACTCATGCCCTGAATCTCATGCCGTGAAACCCCTGCCTCAAACTCATGACCTGAAACTCATGCCCTGAATCTCCTGTCCTGAAACTCATGCCCTGAATCTCATGCCCTGAAATTCATGCACTGAAACTCATGCCCTGAATCTCATGCCTTGAAACTCCTGTCCTGAATCTCATGCCCTGAAACTCATGACTTGAATCTCATGCCCTGAAACTCCTGCACTGAAACTCATGCCATGAATCTCATATCCTGAAACTCACGCCCTGAATTACATGCCGTGAAACTCCTGCCCTGAAACTCATGTCCTGAAACTCATGCCCTGAATCTCATGCCCTGAAACTCATGCCCTGATTCTCTTGCCCTGAAACTCATGCCCTGAACCTCATGCGCTAAATCTCATGACCTTAAACTCAAGCCGTGAATCTCCTGCCCTGAAACTCATGCCCTTAATCTCATGCTCTGAAACTCCTGCCCTGAAACTCATGCACTGAAAGACATGCCCTGAATCTCTTGCACTGAAGCTCTTGCAGTGAAACACCTGCCCTGAATCTCCTGCCCTAAAACTGCTGCCCTGAATCTCAAGCCCTGAAACCACAGACCTGAAACCCATGCCTTGAAACTCATGTCGTGAATCTCAAGCCATGAAACTCGTGCCCTGAATCTCATGCCGTGAAACTCCTGCCCTCAAACTCATGCACTGAAACTCATGCCCTGAATCTCCTGTGCTGAAACTCATGCCCTGAATCTCATGCCTGAATCTCATGCCCTGAAATTCATGCACTGAAATTCATCCCCTGAATGTCATGCTCTGAAACACAAGCCCAGATTCTCCTCCCCTGAAACTCATGCCCTGAAACTCATGCCCTGAATCTCATGCCCTGAAACTGCTGCTCTGAAACTGCTGCGCTGAAACTCAAGCACGGAAACCACAGACCTGAAACTCATGCCCAGAAACTCATGTACTGAATCTCATGCCCTGAAACTCATGTCCTGAATCTCATGCCCTGAAACAGCTGCCCTCAAACCCATGCACTGAAACTCATGCCCTGAAGCTCATGCCTTCAAACTCCTGTCCTGAATCACAGGCCCTGAAACACATGCCCTGAATCTCATGCCTGAAACTACTGCACTGAAACTCATGTCCTGAATCTCATGCCCTGAAACTCCTGCACTGAAACACGTGCACTAAAACACCTGCCTTGAAACTCAAGCCCCGAATCTCATGCCCTGAATCTCCTGCCCTGAATCTCCTGCCCTGAAACTCATGCCGTGAATCTCCTGCCCTGAAACTCTTGCACTGAAACACCTACCCTAAAACTCATGCCCTGAATCTCATGCCCTGAGATTCCTGCATTGAAACTCATGCCCTGAATCTCATGCCCTGAAACTGCTGCCATGAAACTCCTGCTCTGAAACTGCTGCCCTGAAACCACAGACCTGAAATTCATGCCCTGAAACTCATGTCCTGAATCTCCTGCCCTGAAACTCATGCCCTGAATCTCATGCCGTGAAACTCCTGCCCTCAAACTCATGCACTTAAACTCATGCTCTGAAACACAAGCCCGGATTCTCCTGCCCTGAAACTCATGCCCTGAATCTCATACCCTGAATCTCATGCACTGAAACTGCTGCTCTGAAACTGCTGCCCTGAATCTCAAGCCCTGAAACCACAGACCTGAAACTCATGCCCTGAAACTCATGTCCTGAATCTCATGCCCGGAAACTCATGCCCTGAATCTCATGCCGTGAAACTCCTGCCCTCAATCTCATGCACCGAAACTCATGCCCTGAATCTCCTGTCCTGAAACTCATGCCCTGAATCTCATGCCCTGAATCTCATGCCCTGAAATTCATGCACTGAAACTCATCCCCTGAAAGTCATGCTCTGAAACTCAAGCCCAGATTCTCCTGCCCTGAAACTCATGCCCTGAATCTCATGCCCTGAAACTGCTGCGCTGATTCTCAAGCCCGGAAACCACAGACCTGAAACTCATGCCCAGAAACTCATGTACTGAATCTCATGCCCTGAAACTCCTGCCCTCAAACCCATGCACTGAAACTCATGCCCTGAATCTCATGCCTTCAAACTCCTGTCCTGAATCACATGCCCTGAAACTCATGCCCTGAATCTCATCCCTGAAACTACTGCACTGAAACTCATGTCCTGAATCTCACGCCCTGAAACTGCTGCCCTGAATATCATGCCATGAATCTCGTATCCTGAAACTCATGCCCTGAATTACATGCCCTGAAACTCCTTCACTGAAACTCATGCCCTGAAACTCATGCCCTGAATATCATGCCCTGAAACTCAAACCTGGAATCTCCTGCCCTGAAACTCATGCCCTAAATCTCATACCCTGAAACTGCTGCCCTCAAACTCATACACTGAAACTCATGCACTGAAACTCATGCCCTGAATCTCATGCCTTGAAACTCCTGTCCTGAATCTCATGCCCTGAAACTCATGCCCTGAATCTCATTCCCTGAAACTCCTGCACTGAAACTCATGCCCTAAATCTCATACCCTGAAAATCCTGCCCTGAAACTCATGCACTGAAACTCATGTCCTGAAACTTCTACCCTGATACTCATGCACTGAATCTCATGCGCTAAATCTCATGACCTTAAACTCAAGCCGTGAATCTCCTGCCCTGAAACTCACGCCCTGAATCTCATGCTCTGAAACTCCTGCCCTGAAACTCATGCACTGAAAGACATGCTCTGAAACTCTTGCACTGAAACTCTTGCACTGAAACACCTGCCTGAATCTCCTGCCCTGGATCTCCTGCCCTGAAACTCATGCCCTGAATCTCAAGCCCTGAAACCACAGACCTGAAACCCACGCCCGGAAACTCATGTCGTGAATCTCATGCCCTGAAACTCATACCCTGAATCTCCTGTCCTGAAACTCATGCCCTGAATCTCATGCCCTGAAATTCATGCACTGAAACTCATCCCCTGAATGTCATGCTCTGAAACTCAACCCCAGATTCTCCTGCCCTGAAGATCATGCCCTGAAACTCATGCCCTGAATCTCATGCCCTGAAACTGCTGCTCTGAATATCATGCGCTAAATCTCATGACCTTAAACTCAAGCCGTGAATCTCCTGCCCTGAAACTGCTGCCCTGAATCTCAAGCCCTGAAACCACAGACCTGAAACCCATGCTCTGAAACTCATGTCCTGAATCTCATACCCTGAAACTCATGCCCTGAAACTCATGCCATGAATCTCATGCTGTGAAACTCCTGCCCTCAAACTCATGCACTGAAACTCATGCTCTGAATCTCCTGCCCTGAAAGTCCTGCACTGAAACACGTGCCCTAAAATACCTGCCTTGAAACTCAAGCCCCGAATCTCATGCCCTTAATCTCCTGCCCTGAATCTCCTTCCTTGAATCTCATGCCCTGAATCTCATGCCCTCAAACTCTTGCACTGAAACACCTGCCCTAAAACACATGCCCTGAATGTCATGCCCTGAAATTCCTGCCCTGAAACTCATGCTCTGAATCTCATGCCCTCAAACTCTTGCACTGAATCACCTGCCCTGAAACTCATGCCCTGAATCTCATGCCCTGAAACTGCTGCTCTGAAACTGCTCCGCTGAATCTCAAGCCCGGAAACCACAGACCTGAAACTCATGCCCTGAATCTCATGCCTTGAATCTCATGCCCTGAAACTCCTGCCATGAAACTCCTGCCCTGAAACTGCTGCCCTGAATCTCAAGCCCTGAAACCACAGACCTGAAACTCATGCCCTGAAACTCATGTCCTGAATCTCATGCCCTGAAACTCATGCCCTGAATCTCATGCCGTGAAACTCCTGCCCTCAAACTCATGCACTGAAACTCATGCCCTGAATCTCCTGTCCTGAAACTCTTGCCCTGAAACTCATGCCTTGAAACCCCTGCCCTCAAACTCCTGCACTGAAACTCATGCCCTGAAATTCATACCCTGAAACTCCTACCCTGAATCACCTGCCCTGAAACTCATGCCCTGAATCTCATGCCCTGAAACTGCTGCTCTGAAACTGCTGCGCTGAATCTCAAGCCCGGAAACCACAGACCTGAAACTCATGCCCTGAAACTCATGTCCTGAATCTCATGCCCTGAAACTCCTGCCCTCAAACTCATGCCCTGAATCTCATGCCCTGAAACTCATGCCCTGAATCTCATGCCGTGAAACCCCTGCCTCAAACTCATGACCTGAAACTCATGCCCTGAATCTCCTGTCCTGAAACTCATGCCCTGAATCTCATGCCCTGAAATTCATGCACTGAAACTCATGCCCTGAATCTCATGCCTTGACACTCCTGTCCTGAATCTCATGCCCTGAAACTCATGCCCTGAATCTCATGCCCTGAAACTCCTGCACTGAAACTCATGCCATGAATCTCTTATCCTGAAACTCACGCCCTGAATTACATGCCGTGAAACTCCTGCCCTGAAACTCATGTCCTGAAACTCATGCCCTGAATCTCATGCCCTGAAACTCATGCCCTGATTCTCCTGCCCTGAAACTCATGCCCTGAACCTCATGCGCTAAATCTCATGACCTTAAACTCAAGCCGTGAATCTCCTGCCCTGAAACTCATGCCCTTAATCTCATGCTCTGAAACTCCTGCCCTGAAACTCATGCACTGAAAGACATGCCCTGAATCTCTTGCACTGAAGCTCTTGCACTGAAACACCTGCCCTGAATCTCCTGCCCTAAAACTGCTGCCCTGAATCTCAAGCCCTGAAACCACAGACCTGAAACCCATGCCTTGAAACTCATGTCGTGAATCTCAAGCCATGAAACTCGTGCCCTGAATCTCATGCCGTGAAACTCCTGCCCTCAAACCCATGCACTGAAACTCATGCCCTGAAGCTCATGCCTTCAAACTCCTGTCCTGAATCACAGGCCCTGAAACACTTGCCCTGAATCTCATGCCTGAAACTACTGCACTGAAACTCATGTCCTGAATCTCATGCCCTGAAACTCCTGCACTGAAACACGTGCACTAAAACATCTGCCCTGAAACTCATGCCCTGAATCTCATACCCTGAATCTCATGCACTGAAACTGCTGCTCTGAAACTGCTGCCCTGAATCTCAAGCCCTGAAACCACAGACCTGAAACTCATGCCCTGAAACTCATGTCCTGAATCTCATGCCCGGAAACTCATGCCCTGAATCTCATGCCGTGAAACTCCTGCCCTCAAACTCATGCACCGAAACTCATGCCCTGAATCTCCTGTCCTGAAACTCATGCCCTGAATCTCATGCCCTGAAACTGCTGCTCTGAATATCATGCGCTAAATCTCATGACCTTAAACTCAAGCCGTGAATCTCCTGCCCTGAAACTGCTGCCCTGAATCTCAAGCCCTGAAACCACAGACCTGAAACCCATGCCCTGAAACTCATGTCCTGAATCTCATACCCTGAAACTCATGCCCTGAAACTCATGCCATGAATCTCATGCTGTGAAACTCCTGCCCTCAAACTCATGCACTGAAACTCATGCTCTGAATCTCCTGCCCTGAAAGTCCTGCACTGAAACACGTGCCCTAAAATACCTGCCTTGAAACTCAAGCCCCGAATCTCATGCCCTTAATCTCCTGCCCTGAATCTCCTGCCTTGAATCTCATGCCCTGAATCTCATGCCCTCAAACTCTTGCACTGAAACACCTGCCCTAAAACACATGCCCTGAATGTCATGCCCTGAAATTCCTGCCCTGAAACTCATGCTCTGAATCTCATGCCCTCAAACTCTTGCACTGAAACACCTACCCTAAAACTCATGCCCTGAATCTCATGCCCTGAATTTCCTGCCCTGAAACTCATGCCCTGAATCTCATGCCCTGAAACTCCTGCACTGAAACTCATGCACTGAAAGACATGCTCTGAAACTCTTGCACTGAAACTCTTGCACTGAAACACCTGCCTGAATCTCCTGCCCTGGATCTCCTGCCCTGAAACTCATGCCCTGAATCTCAAGCCCTGAAACCACAGACCTGAAACCCATGCCCGGAAACTCATGTCGTGAATCTCATGCCCTGAAACTCATACCCTGAATCTCCTGTCCTGAAACTCATGCCCTGAATCTCATGCCCTGAAATTCCTGCCCTGAAACTCATGCTCTGAATCTCATGCCCTCAAACTCTTGCACTGAAACACCTACCCTAAAACTCATGCGCTGAATCTCATGCCCTGAATTTCCTGCCCTGAAACTCATGCCCTGAATCTCATGCCCTGAAACTCCTGCACTGAAACTCCTGCCATGAATCTCTTGCCCTGAATCTCATGCCCTGAAACTCCTGCCATGAAACTCCTGCCCTGAAACTGCTGCCCTGAATCTCAAGCCCTGAAACCACAGACCTGAAACTCATGCCCAGAAACTCATGTACTGAATCTCATGCCCTGAAACTCATGTCCTGAATCTCATGCCCTGAAACACCTGCACTGAAACCCCTGCCATGAAACTCTTGCCCTGAATCTCATGCCCTGAAATTCCTGCCATGAAACTCCTGCCCTGAAACTGCTGCCCTGAATCTCAAGCCCTGAAACCACAGACCTGAAACTCATGCCCTGAAACTCATGTCCTGAATCTCATGCCCTGAAACTCATGCCCTGAATCTCATGCCGTGAAACTCCTGCCCTCAAACTCATGCACTGAAACTCATGCCCTGAATCTCCTGTCCTGAAACTCTTGCCCTGAATCTCATGCCTTGAAACCCCTGCCCTCAAACTCCTGCACTGAAACCCATGCCCTGAAATTCGTACCCTGAAACTCCTACACTGAATCACCTGCCCTGAAACTCATGCCCTGAATCTCCTGTCTTGAAACTCATGCCCTGAATCTCATGCCCTGAAATTCATGCACTGAAACTCATCCCCTGAATGTCATGCTCTGAAACTCAACCCCAGATTCTCCTGCCCTGAAGATCATGCCCTGAAACTCATGCCCTGAATCTCATGCCCTGAAACTGCTGCTCTGAATATCATGCGCTAAATCTCATGACCTTAAACTCAAGCCGTGAATCTCCTGCCCTGAAACTGCTGCCCTGAATCTCAAGCCCTGAAACCACAGACCTGAAACCCATGCCCTGAAACTCATGTCCTGAATCTCATACCCTGAAACTCATGCCCTGAAACTCATGCCATGAATCTCATGCTGTGAAACTCCTGCCCTCAAACTCATGCACTGAAACTCATGCTCTGAATCTCCTGCCCTGAAAGTCCTGCACTGAAACACGTGCCCTAAAATACCTGCCTTGAAACTCAAGCCCCGAATCTCATGCCCTGAATCTCCTGCCCTGAATCTCCTGCCTTGAATCTCATGCCCTGAATCTCATGCCCTCAAACTCTTGCACTGGAACACCTGCCCTAAAACACATGCCCTGAATGTCATGCCCTGAAATTCCTGCCCTGAAACTCATGCTCTGAATCTCATGCCCTCAAACTCTTGCACTGAAACACCTACCCTAAAAATCATGCCCTGAATCTCATGCCCTGAATTTCCTGCCCTGAAACTCATGCCCTGAATCTCATGCCCTGAAACTCCTGCACTGAAACTCCTGCCATGAAACTCTTGCCCTGAAACTGCTGCCCTGAATCTCAAGCCCTGAAACCACAGACCTGAAACTCATGCCCTGAAACTCATGTCCTGAATCTCATGCCCTGAAACTCATGCCCTGAATCTCATGCCGTGAAACTCCTGCACTGAAACTCATGCACTGAAACTCATGCCCTGAATCTCCTGTCCTGAAACTCTTGCCCTGAATCTCATGCCTTGAAACCCCTGCCCTCAAACTCCTGCACTGAAACTCATGCCCTGAAATTCATACCCTGAAACTCCTACCCTGAATCTCATGCCCTGAAACTCATGCCCTGAATCTCATGCCCTGAAACTGCTGCTCTGAAACTGCTGCGCTGAATCTCAAACACGGAAACCACAGACCTGAAACTCATGTCTTGAAACTCATGTCCTGAATCTCATGCCCTGAAACTCCTGCCCTCAAACTCATGCCCTGAATCTCATGCCCTGAAACTCATGCCCTGAATCTCATGCCGTGAAACCCCTGCCTCAAACTCATGACCTGAAACTCATGCCCTGAATCTCCTGTCCTGAAACTCATGCCCTGAATCTCATGCCCTGAAATTCATGCACTGAAACTCATGCCCTGAATCTCATGCCTTGAAACTCCTGTCCTGAATCTCATGCCCTGAAACTCATGACTTGAATCTCATGCCCTGAAACTCCTGCACTGAAACTCATGCCATGAATCTCATATCCTGAAACTCACGCCCTGAATTACATGCCGTGAAACTCCTGCCCTGAAACTCATGTCCTGAAACTCATGCCCTGAATCTCATGCCCTGAAACTCATGCCCTGATTCTCCTGCCCTGAAACTCATGCCCTGAACCTCATGCGCTAAATCTCATGACCTTAAACTCAAGCCGTGAATCTCCTGCCCTGAAACTCATGCCCTTAATCTCATGCTCTGAAACTCCTGCCCTGAAACTCATGCACTGAAAGACATGCCCTGAATCTCTTGCACTGAAGCTCTTGCAGTGAAACACCTGCCCTGAATCTCCTGCCCTAAAACTGCTGCCCTGAATCTCAAGCCCTGAAACCACAGACCTGAAACCCATGCCTTGAAACTCATGTCGTGAATCTCAAGCCATGAAACTCGTGCCCTGAATCTCATGCCGTGAAACTCCTGCCCTCAAACTCATGCACTGAAACTCATGCCCTGAATCTCCTGTGCTGAAACTCATGCCCTGAATCTCATGCCTGAATCTCATGCCCTGAAATTCATGCACTGAAACTCATCCCCTGAATGTCATGCTCTGAAACACAAGCCCAGATTCTCCTCCCCTGAAACTCATGCCCTGAAACTCATGCCCTGAATCTCATGCCCTGAAACTGCTGCTCTGAAACTGCTGCGCTGAAACTCAAGCACGGAAACCACAGACCTGAAACTCATGCCCAGAAACTCATGTACTGAATCTCATGCCCTGAAACTCATGTCCTGAATCTCATGCCCTGAAACACCTGCCCTCAAACCCATGCACTGAAACTCATGCCCTGAAGCTCATGCCTTCAAACTCCTGTCCTGAATCACAGGCCCTGAAACACATGCCCTGAATCTCATGCCTGAAACTACTGCACTGAAACTCATGTCCTGAATCTCATGCCCTGAAACTCCTGCACTGAAACACGTGCACTAAAACACCTGCCTTGAAACTCAAGCCCCGAATCTCATGCCCTGAATCTCCTGCCCTGAATCTCCTGCCCTGAAACTCATGCCGTGAATCTCCTGCCCTGAAACTCTTGCACTGAAACACCTACCCTAAAACTCATGCCCTGAATCTCATGCCCTGAGATTCCTGCATTGAAACTCATGCCCTGAATCTCATGCCCTGAAACTGCTGCCATGAAACTCCTGCTCTGAAACTGCTGCCCTGAATCTCAAGCCCTGAAACCACAGACCTGAAATTCATGCCCTGAAACTCATGTCCTGAATCTCCTGCCCTGAAACTCATGCCCTGAATCTCATGCCGTGAAACTCCTGCCCTCAAACTCATGCACTTAAACTCATGCTCTGAAACACAAGCCCTGATTCTCCTGCCCTGAAACTCATGCCCTGAATCTCATACCCTGAATCTCATGCACTGAAACTGCTGCTCTGAAACTGCTGCCCTGAATCTCAAGCCCTGAAACCACAGACCTGAAACTCATGCCCTGAAACTCATGTCCTGAATCTCATGCCCGGAAACTCATGCCCTGAATCTCATGCCGTGAAACTCCTGCCCTCAAACTCATGCACCGAAACTCATGCCCTGAATCTCCTGTCCTGAAACTCATGCCCTGAATCTCATGCCCTGAATCTCATGCCCTGAAATTCATGCACTGAAACTCATCCCCTGAAAGTCATGCTCTGAAACTCAAGCCCAGATTCTCCTGCCCTGAAACTCATGCCCTGAATCTCATGCCCTGAAACTGCTGCGCTGATTCTCAAGCCCGGAAACCACAGACCTGAAACTCATGCCCAGAAACTCATGTACTGAATCTCATGCCCTGAAACTCCTGCCCTCAAACCCATGCACTGAAACTCATGCCCTGAATCTCATGCCTTCAAACTCCTGTCCTGAATCACATGCCCTGAAACTCATGCCCTGAATCTCATCCCTGAAACTACTGCACTGAAACTCATGTCCTGAATCTCACGCCCTGAAACTGCTGCCCTGAATATCATGCCATGAATCTCGTATCCTGAAACTCATGCCCTGAATTACATGCCCTGAAACTCCTTCACTGAAACTCATGCCCTGAAACTCATGCCCTGAATATCATGCCCTGAAACTCAAACCTGGAATCTCCTGCCCTGAAACTCATGCCCTAAATCTCATACCCTGAAACTGCTGCCCTCAAACTCATACACTGAAACTCATGCACTGAAACTCATGCCCTGAATCTCATGCCTTGAAACTCCTGTCCTGAATCTCATGCCCTGAAACTCATGCCCTGAATCTCATTCCCTGAAACTCCTGCACTGAAACTCATGCCCTAAATCTCATACCCTGAAAATCCTGCCCTGAAACTCATGCACTGAAACTCATGTCCTGAAACTTCTACCCTGATACTCATGCACTGAATCTCATGCGCTAAATCTCATGACCTTAAACTCAAGCCGTGAATCTCCTGCCCTGAAACTCACGCCCTGAATCTCATGCTCTGAAACTCCTGCCCTGAAACTCATGCACTGAAAGACATGCTCTGAAACTCTTGCACTGAAACTCTTGCACTGAAACACCTGCCTGAATCTCCTGCCCTGGATCTCCTGCCCTGAAACTCATGCCCTGAATCTCAAGCCCTGAAACCACAGACCTGAAACCCATGCCCGGAAACTCATGTCGTGAATCTCATGCCCTGAAACTCATACCCTGAATCTCCTGTCCTGAAACTCATGCCCTGAATCTCATGCCCTGAAATTCATGCACTGAAACTCATCCCCTGAATGTCATGCTCTGAAACTCAACCCCAGATTCTCCTGCCCTGAAGATCATGCCCTGAAACTCATGCCCTGAATCTCATGCCCTGAAACTGCTGCTCTGAATATCATGCGCTAAATCTCATGACCTTAAACTCAAGCCGTGAATCTCCTGCCCTGAAACTGCTGCCCTGAATCTCAAGCCCTGAAACCACAGACCTGAAACCCATGCTCTGAAACTCATGTCCTGAATCTCATACCCTGAAACTCATGCCCTGAAACTCATGCCATGAATCTCATGCTGTGAAACTCCTGCCCTCAAACTCATGCACTGAAACTCATGCTCTGAATCTCCTGCCCTGAAAGTCCTGCACTGAAACACGTGCCCTAAAATACCTGCCTTGAAACTCAAGCCCCGAATCTCATGCCCTTAATCTCCTGCCCTGAATCTCCTTCCTTGAATCTCATGCCCTGAATCTCATGCCCTCAAACTCTTGCACTGAAACACCTGCCCTAAAACACATGCCCTGAATGTCATGCCCTGAAATTCCTGCCCTGAAACTCATGCTCTGAATCTCATGCCCTCAAACTCTTGCACTGAATCACCTGCCCTGAAACTCATGCCCTGAATCTCATGCCCTGAAACTGCTGCTCTGAAACTGCTCCGCTGAATCTCAAGCCCGGAAACCACAGACCTGAAACTCATGCCCTGAATCTCATGCCTTGAATCTCATGCCCTGAAACTCCTGCCATGAAACTCCTGCCCTGAAACTGCTGCCCTGAATCTCAAGCCCTGAAACCACAGACCTGAAACTCATGCCCTGAAACTCATCTCCTGAATCTCATGCCCTGAAACTCATGCCCTGAATCTCATGCCGTGAAACTCCTGCCCTCAAACTCATGCACTGAAACTCATGCCCTGTATCTCCTGTCCTGAAACTCTTGCCCTGAAACTCATGCCTTGAAACCCCTGCCCTCAAACTCCTGCACTGAAACTCATGCCCTGAAATTCATACCCTGAAACTCCTACCCTGAATCACCTGCCCTTTAACTCATGCCCTGAATCTCATGCCCTGAAACTGCTGCTCTGAAACTGCTGCGCTGAATCTCAAGCCCGGAAACCACAGACCTGAAACTCATGCCCTGAAACTCATGTCCTGAATCTCATGCCCTGAAACTCCTGCCCTCAAACTCATGCCCTGAATCTCATGCCCTGAAACTCATGCCCTGAATCTCATGCCGTGAAACCCCTGCCTCAAACTCATGACCTGAAACTCATGCCCTGAATCTCCTGTCCTGAAACTCATGCCCTGAATCTCATGCCCTGAAATTCATGCACTGAAACTCATGCCCTGAATCTCATGCCTTGACACTCCTGTCCTGAATCTCATGCCCTGAAACTCATGCCCTGAATCTCATGCCCTGAAACTCCTGCACTGAAACTCATGCCATGAATCTCTTATCCTGAAACTCACGCCCTGAATTACATGCCGTGAAACTCCTGCCCTGAAACTCATGTCCTGAAACTCATGCCCTGAATCTCATGCCCTGAAACTCATGCCCTGATTCTCCTGCCCTGAAACTCATGCCCTGAACCTCATGCGCTAAATCTCATGACCTTAAACTCAAGCCGTGAATCTCCTGCCCTGAAACTCATGCCCTTAATCTCATGCTCTGAAACTCCTGCCCTGAAACTCATGCACTGAAAGACATGCCCTGAATCTCTTGCACTGAAGCTCTTGCACTGAAACACCTGCCCTGAATCTCCTGCCCTAAAACTGCTGCCCTGAATCTCAAGCCCTGAAACCACAGACCTGAAACCCATGCCTTGAAACTCATGTCGTGAATCTCAAGCCATGAAACTCGTGCCCTGAATCTCATGCCGTGAAACTCCTGCCCTCAAACCCATGCACTGAAACTCATGCCCTGAAGCTCATGCCTTCAAACTCCTGTCCTGAATCACAGGCCCTGAAACACTTGCCCTGAATCTCATGCCTGAAACTACTGCACTGAAACTCATGTCCTGAATCTCATGCCCTGAAACTCCTGCACTGAAACACGTGCACTAAAACATCTGCCCTGAAACTCATGCCCTGAATCTCATACCCTGAATCTCATGCACTGAAACTGCTGCTCTGAAACTGCTGCCCTGAATCTCAAGCCCTGAAACCACAGACCTGAAACTCATGCCCTGAAACTCATGTCCTGAATCTCATGCCCGGAAACTCATGCCCTGAATCTCATGCCGTGAAACTCCTGCCCTCAAACTCATGCACCGAAACTCATGCCCTGAATCTCCTGTCCTGAAACTCTTGCACTGAATCTCATGCCCTGAATCTCATGCCCTGAAATTCATGCACTGAAACTCATCCCCTGAATGTCATGCTCTGAAACTCAAGCCCAGATTCCCCTGCCCTGAAACTCATGCCCTGAATCTCATGCCCTGAAACTGCTGCGCTGATTCTCAAGCCCGGAAACCACAGACCTGAAACTCATGCCCAGAAACTCATGTACTGAATCTCCTGCCCTGAAACTCATGTCCTGAATCTCATGCCCTGAAACTCCTGCCCTCAAACCCATGCACTGAAACTCATGCCCTGAATCTCATGCCTTCAAACTCCTGTCCTGAATCACATGCCCTGAAACTCATGCCCTGAATCTCATCCCTGAAACTACTGCACTGAAACTCATGTCCTGAATCTCACGCCCTGAAACTGCTGCCCTGAATATCATGCCATGAATCACGTATCCTGAAACTCATGCCCTGAATTACATGCCCTGAAACTCCTTCACTGAAACTCATGCCCTGAAACTCATGCCATGAATATCATGCCCTGAAACTCAAACCTGGAATCTCCTGCCCTGAAACTCATGCCCTAAATCTCATACCCTGAAACTGCTGCCCTCAAACTCATACACTGAAACTCATGCACTGAAACTCATGCCCTGAATCTCATGCCTTGAAACTCCTGTCCTGAATCTCATGCCCTGAAACTCATGCCCTGAATCTCATTCCCTGAAACTCCTGCACTGAAACTCATGCCCTAAATCTCATACCCTGAAAATCCTGCCCTGAAACTCATGCACTGAAACTCATGCCCTGAAACTTCTACCCTGATACTCATGCACTGAATCTCATGCGCTAAATCTCATGACCTTAAACTCAAGCCGTGAATCTCCTGCCCTGAAACTCACGCCCTGAATCTCATGCTCTGAAACTCCTGCCCTGAAACTCATGCACTGAAAGACATGCTCTGAAACTCTTGCACTGAAACTCTTGCACTGAAACACCTGCCTGAATCTCCTGCCCTGGATTTCCTGCCCTGAAACTCATGCCCTGAATCTCAAGCCCTGAAACCACAGACCTGAAACCCATGCCCGGAAACTCATGTCGTGAATCTCATGCCCTGAAACTCATACCCTGAATCTCCTGTCCTGAAACTCATGCCCTGAATCTCATGCCCTGAAATTCATGCACTGAAACTCATCCCCTGAATGTCATGCTCTGAAACTCAACCCCAGATTCTCCTGCCCTGAAGATCATGCCCTGAAACTCATGCCCTGAATCTCATGCCCTGAAACTCATGCCCTGAATCTCATGCCGTGAAACTCCTGCCCTCAAACTCATGCACTGAAACTCATGCCCTGAATCTCCTGTCCTGAAACTCTTGCCCTGAATCTCATGCCTTGAAACCCCTGCCCTCAAACTCCTGCACTGAAACTCATGCCCTGAAATTCATACCCTGAAACTCCTACCCTGAATCACCTGCCCTGAAACTCATGCCCTGATCTCATGCCCTGAAACTGCTGCTCTGAAACTGCTCCGCTGAATCTCAAGCCCGGAAACCACAGACCTGAAACTCATGCCCTGAAACTCATGCCCTTAATCTCATGCCCTGAAACTCCTGCCCTCAAACTCATGCCCTGAATCTCATGCCCTGAAACTCATGCCCTGAATCTCATGCCGTGAAACCCCTGCCTCAAACTCATGACCTGAAACTCATGCCCTGAATCTCCTGTCCTGAAACTCATGCCCTGAATCTCATGCCCTGAAATTCATGCACTGAAACTCATGCCCTGAATCTCATGCCTTGAAACTCCTGTCCTGAATCTCATGCCCTGAAACTCATGCCCTGAATCTCATGCCCTGAATCTCCTGCACTGAAACTCATGCCATGAATCTCTTATCCTGAAACTCACGCCCTGAATTACATGCCGTGAAACTCCTGCCCTGAAACTCATGTCCTGAAACTCATGCCCTGAATCTCATGCCCTGAAACTCATGCCCTGATTCTCCTGCCCTGAAACTCATGCCCTGAACCTCATGCGCTAAATCTCATGACCTTAAACTCAAGCCGTGAATCTCCTGCCCTGAAACTCATGCCCTTAATCTCATGCTCTGAAACTCCTGCCCTGAAACTCATGCACTGAAAGACATGCCCTGAATCTCTTGCACTGAAGCTCTTGCACTGAAACACCTGCCCTGAATCTCCTGCCCTAAAACTGCTGCCCTGAATCTCAAGCCCTGAAACCACAGACCTGGAACCCATGCCTTGAAACTCATGTCGTGAATCTCAAGCCATGAAACTCGTGCCCTGAATCTCATGCCGTGAAACTCCTGCCCTCAAACTCATGCACTGAAACTCATGCCCTGAATGTCCTGTGCTGAAACTCATGCCCTGAATCTCATGCCTGAATCTCATGCCCTGAAATTCATGCACTGAAACTCATCCCCTGAATGTCATGCTCTGAAACACAAGCCCAGATTCTCCTCCCCTGAAACTCATGCCCTGAAACTCATGCCCTGAATCTCATGCCCTGAAACTGCTGCTCTGAAACTGCTGCGCTGAAACTCAGCACGGAAACCACAGACCTGAAACTCATGCCCAGAAAACTCATGTACTGAATCTCATGCCCTGAAACTCATGTCCTGAATCTCATGCCCTGAAACACCTGCCCTCAAACCCATGCACTGAACTCATGCCCTGAAGCTCATGCCTTCAAACTCCTGTCCTGAATCACAGGCCCTGAAACACATGCCCTGAATCTCATGCCTGAAACTACTGCACTGAAACTCATATCCTGAATCTCATGCCCTGAAACTCCTGCAGTGAAACACGTGCACTAAAACACCTGCCTTGAAACTCAAGCCCCGAATCTCATGCCTGAATCTCCTGCCCTGAATCTCCTGCCCTGAAACTCATGCCGTGAATCTCCTGCCCTGAAACTCTTGCACTGAAACACCTACCCTAAAACTCATGCCCTGAATCCTCATGCCCTGAGATTCCTGCATTGAAACTCATGCCCTGATCTCATGCCCTGAATCTCATGCCTGAAACTGCTGCCATGAAACTCCTGCTCTGAAACTGCTGCCCTGAATCTCAAGCCCTGAAACCACAGACCTGAAACTCATGCCCTGAAACTCATGTCCTGAATCTCCTGCCCTGAAACTCATGCCCTGAATCTCATGCCGTGAAACTCCTGCCCTCAAACTCATGCACTTAAACTCATGCTCTGAAACACAAGCCCTGATTCTCCTGCCCTGAAACTCATGCCCTGAATCTCATACCCTGAATCTCATGCACTGAAACTGCTGCTCTGAAACTGCTGCCCTGAATCTCAAGCCCTGAAACCACAGACCTGAAAACTCATGCCCTGAAACTCATGTCCTGAATCTCATGCCCGGAAACTCATGCCCTGAATCTCATGCCGTGAAACTCCTGCCCTCAAACTCATGCACCGAAACTCATGCCCTGAATCTCCTGTCCTGAAACTCTTGCACTGAATCTCATGCCTGAATCTCATGCCCTTGAAATTCATGCACTGAAACTCATCCCTGAATGTCATGCTCTGAAACTCAAGCCCAGATTCCCCTGCCCTGAAACTCATGCCTGAATCTCATGCCTGAAACTGCCTGCGCTGATTCTCAAGCCCGGAAACCACAGACCTGAAACTCATGCCCAGAAACTCCTGCCCTCAAACCCATGCACTGAAACTCATGCCCTGAATCTCATGCCTTCAAACTCCTGTCCTGAATCACATGCCCTGAACTCATGCCCTGAATCTCATCCCTGAAACTACTGCACTGAAACTCATGTCCTGAATCTCACGCCCTGAAACTGCTGCCCTGTATATCATGCCATGAATCACGTATCCTGAAACTCATGCCCTGAATTACATGCCCTGAAACTCCTTCACTGAACTCATGCCCTGAAACTCATGCCCTGAATATCATGCCCTGAAACTCAAACCTGGAATCTCCTGCCCTGAAACTCATGCCCTAAATCTCATACCCTGAAACTGCTTGCCTCTCAAACTCATACACTGAAACTCATGCACTGAAACTCATGCCCTGAATCTCATGCCTTGAAACTCCTGTCCTGAATCTCATGCCCTGAAACTCATGCCCTGAATCTCATTCCCTGAAACTCCTGCACTGAAACTCATGCCCTAAATCTCATACCCTGAAATCCTGCCCTGAAACTCATGCACTGAAACTCATGCCCTGAAACTTCTACCCTGATACTCATGCACTGAATCTCATGCGCTAAATCTCATGACCTTAAACTCAAGCCGTGAATCTCCTGCCCTGAAACTCACGACCTGAATCTCATGCTCTGAAACTCCTGCCCTGAAAACTCATGCACTGAAAGACATGCTCTGAAACTCTTGCACTGAAACTCTTGCACTGAAACACCTGCCTGAATCTCCTGCCCTGGATCTACTGCCCTGAAACTCATGCCCTGAATCTCAAGCCCTGAAACCACAGACCTGAAACCCATGCCCGGAAACTCATGTCGTGAATCTCTGCCCTGAAACTCATACCCTGAATCTCCTGTCCTGAAACTCATGCCCTGAATCTCATGCCCTGAATTCATGCACTGAAACTCATCCCTGAATGTCATGCTCTGAAACTCAACCCCAGATTCTCCTGCCCTGAAGATCATGCCCTGAAACTCATGCCCTGAATCTCATGCCCTGAAACTGCTGCTCTGAATATCATGCGCTAAATCTCATGACCTTAAACTCAAGCCGTGAATCTCCTGCCCTGAAACTGCTGCCCTGAATCTCAAGCCCTGAAACCCATACCTGAAACTCATGTCCTGAATCTCATGCCTTCAAACACCTGTCCTGAATCACATGCCCTGAAACTCATGCCCTGAATCTCATCCCTGAAACTACTGCACTGAAACTCATGTCCTGAATCTCACGCCCTGAAACTGCTGCCCTGAATATCATGCCATGAATCTCGTATCCTGAAACTCATGCCCTGAATTACATGCCCTGAAACTCCTTCACTGAAACTCATGCCCTGAAACTCATGCCTGAATATCATGCCCTGAAACTCAAACCTTGAATCTCCTGCCCTGAAACTCATGCCCTAAATCTCATACCCTGAAACTGCTGCCCTCAAACTCATACACTGAAACTCATGCACTGAAACTCATGCCCTGAATCTCATGCCTTGAAACTCCTGTCCTGAATCTCATGCCCTGAAACTCATGCCTGAATCTCATTCCCTGAAACTCCTGCACTGAAACTCATGCCCTAAATCCTCATACCCTGAAAATCCTGCCCTGAAACTCATGCACTGAAACTCATGCCCTGAAACTTCTACCCTGATACTCATGCACTGAATCTCATGCGCTAAATCTCATGACCTTAACTCAAGCCGTGAAATCTCCTGCCCTGAAACTCACGCCCTGAATCTCATGCTCTGAAACTCCTGCCCTGAAACTCATGCACTGAAAGACATGCTCTGAAACTCTTGCACTGAAACTCTTGCACTGAAACACCTGCCTGAATCTCCTGCCCTGGATCTCCTGCCCTGAAACTCATGCCTGAATCTCAAGCCCTGAAACCACAGACCTGAAACCCATGCCCGGAAACTCATGTCGTGAATCTCATGCCCTGAAACTCATACCCTGAATCTCCTGTCCTGAAACTCATGCCCTGAATCTCATGCCCTGAAATTCATGCACTGAAACTCATCCCCTGAATGTCATGCTCTGAAACTCAACCCAGATTCACCTGCCCTGAAGATCATGCCCTGAAACTCATGCCCTGAATCTCATGCCCTGAAACTGCTGCTCTGAATATCATTGCGCTAAATCTCATGACTTAAACTCAGCCGTGAATCTCCTGCCCTGAAACGGCTGCCCTGAATCTCAAGACCTGAAACCACTGACCTGAAACCCATGCCTGAAACTCATGTCCTGAATCTCATACCCTGAACTCATGCCCTGAAACTCATGCCATGAATCTCATGCTGTGAAACTCCTGCCCTCAAACTCATGCACTGAAACTCATACTCTGAATCTCCTGCCCTGAAAGTCCTGCACTGAAACACGAGCCCTAAAATACCTGCCTTGAAACTCAAGCCCCGTATCTCATGCCCTGATCTCCTGCCCTGAATCTCCTGCCTTGAATCTCATGCCCTGAATCTCATGCCCTCAAACTCTTGCACTGAAACACCTGCCCCTAAAACACATGCCCTGAATGTCATGCCCTGAAATTCCTGCCCTGAAACTCATGCTCTGAATCTCATGCCCTCAAACTCTTGCACTGAAACACCTACCCTAAAACTCATGCGCTGAATCTCATGCCCTGAATTTCCTGCCCTGAAACTCATGCCCTGAATCTCATGCCTGAAACTCCTGCACTGAACTCCTGCATGAATCTCTTGCCCTGAATCTCATGCCCTGAAACTCCTGCCATGAAACTCCTGCCCTGAAACTGCTGCCCTGAATCTCAAGCCCTGAAAACCACAGACCTGAACTCATGCCCAGAAACTCATGTACTGAATCTCATGCCTGAAACTCATGTCCTGAATCTCATGCCCTGAAACACCTGCCCTCAAACCATGCACTGAAACTCATGCCCTGAAGCTCATGCCTTCAAACTCCTGTCCTGAATCACAGGCCCTGAAACACATGCCCTGAATCTCATGCCTGAAACTACTGCACTGAAACTCATATCCTGAATCTCATGCCCTGAAACTCCTGCAGTGAAACACTTGCACTAAAACACCTGCCTTGAAACTCAAGCCCCGAATCTCATGCCCTGAATCTCCTGCCCTGAATCTCCTGCCCTGAAACTCATGCCGTGAATCTCCTGCCCTGAAACTCTTGCACTGAAACACCTACCCTAAAACTCATGCCCTGAATCTCATGCCCTGAGATTCCTGCATTGAAACTCATGCCCTGAATCTCATGCCCTGAATCTCATGCCCTGAAACTGCTGCCATGAAACTCCTGCTCTGAAACTGCTGCCCTGAATCTCAAGCCCTGAAACCACAGACCTGAAACTCATGCCCTGAAACTCATGTCCTGAATCTCCTGCCCTGAAACTCATGCCCTGAATCTCATGCGTGAAAACTCCTGCCCTCAAACTCATGCACTTAAACTCATGCTCTGAAACACAAGCCCTGATTCTCCTGCCCTGAAACTCATGCCCTGAATCTCATACCCTGAATCTCATGCACTGAAACTGCTGCTCTGAAACTGCTGCCTGAATCTCAAGCCCTGAAACCACAGACCTGAAACTCATGCCCTGAAACTCATGTCCTGAATCTCATGCCCGGAACTCATGCCCTGAATCTCATGCCGTGAAACTCCTGCCCTCAAACTCATGCACCGAAACTCATGCCCTGAATCTCCTGTCCTGAAACTCTTGCACTGAATCTCATGCCCTGAATCTCATGCCCTGAAATTCATGCACTGAAACTCATCCCCTGAATGTCATGCTCTGAAACTCAAGCCCAGATTCCCCTGCCCTGAAACTCATGCCCTGAATCTCATGCCCTGAAACTGCTGCGCTGATTCTCAAGCCGGAAACACAGACCTGAAACTCATGCCCAGAAACTCCTGCCCTCAAACCCATGCACTGAAACTCATGCCTGAATCTCATGCCTTCAAACTCCTGTCCTGAATCACATGCCCTGAAACTCATGCCCTGAATCTCATCCCTGAAACTACTGCACTGAAACTCATGTCCTGAATCTCACGCCCTGAAACTGCTGCCCTGTATATCATGCCATGAATCACGTAACCTGAAACTCATGCCCTGAATTACATGCCCTGAAACTCCTTCACTGAAACTCATGCCCTGAAACTCATGCCCTGAATATCATGCCCTGAAACTCAACCTGGAATCTCCTGCCCTGAAACTCATGCCCTAAATCTCATACCCTGTAAACTGCTGCCCTCAAACTCATACACTGAAACTCATGCACTGAAACTCATGCCCTGAATCTCATGCCCTTGAAACTCCTGTCCTGAATCTCATGCCCTGAAACTCATGCCCTGAATCTCATTCCCTGAAACTCCTGCACTGAAACTCATGCCCTAAATCTCATACCCTGAAAATCCTGCCCTGAAACTCATGCACTGAAACTCATGCCCTGAAACTTCTACCCTGATACTCATGCACTGAATCTCATGCGCTAAATCTCATGACCTTAAACTCAAGCCGTGAATCTCCTGCCCTGAAACTCACGACCTGAATCTCATGCTCTGAAACTCCTGCCCCTGAAACTCATGCACTGAAAGACATGCTCTGAAACTCTTGCACTGAAACTCTTGCACTGAAACACCTGCCTGAATCTCCTGCCCTGGATCTACTGCCCTGAAACTCATGCCTGAATCTCAAGCCCTGAAACCACAGACCTGAAACCCATGCCCGGAACTCATGTCGTGAATCTCATGCCCTGAAACTCATACCCTGAATCTCTGTCCTGAAACTCATGCCCTGAATCTCATGCCCTGAAATTCATGCACTGAAACTCATCCCCTGAATGTCATGCTCTGAAACTCAACCCCCCAGATTCTCCTGCCCTGAAGATCATGCCTGAAACTCATGCCCCTGAATCTCATGCCCTGAAACTGCTGCTCTGAATATCATGCGCTAAATCTCATGACCTTAAACTCAAGCCGTGAATCTCCTGCCCTGAAACTGCTGCCCTGAATCTCAAGCCCTGAAACCCATACCCTGAAACTCATGTCCTGAATCTCATGCCTTCAAACTCTGTCCCTGAATCACATGCCCTGAAACTCATGCCCTGAATCTCATCCCTGAAACTACTGCACTGAAACTCATGTCCTGAAATCTCACGCCCTGAAACTGCTGCCCTGAATATCATGCCATGAATCTCGTATCCTGAAACTCATGCCCTGAATTACATGCCCTGAAACTCCTTCACTGAAACTCATGCCCTGAAACTCATGCCTGAATATCATGCCCTGAAACTCAAACCTTGAATCTCTGCCCTGAAAACTCATGCCCTAAATCTCATACCCATGAAACTGCTTGCCCTCAAAACTCATACACTGAAAACTCATGCACTGAAACTCATGCCTGAATCTCATGCCTTGAAACTCCTGTCCTGAATCTCATGCCCTGAACTCATGCCCTGAATCTCATTCCCTGAAACTCCTGCACTGAAACTCATGCACTGAAACTCATGCTCTGATCTCCTGCCCTGAAAGTCCTGCACTGAAACACGTGCCCTAAAATACCTGCCTTGAAACTCAAGCCCCGAATCTCATGCCCTGAATCTCCTGCCCTGAATCTCCTGCCTTGAATCTCATGCCCTGAATCTCATGCCCTCAAACTCTTGCACTGAAACACCTGCCCTAAAACACATGCCCTGAATGTCATGCCCTGAAAGTCCTGCCCTGAAACTCATGCTCTGAATCTCATGCCCTCAAACTCTTGCACTGAAACACCTACCCTAAACTCATGCGCTGAATCTCATGCCCTGAATTTCCTGCCCTGAAACTCATGCCCTGAATCTCATGCCCTGAAACTCCTGCACTGAAACTCCTGCCATGAATCTCTTGCCCTGAATCTCATGCCCTGAAACTCCTGCCATGAAACTCCTGCCCTGAAACTGCTGCCCTGAATCTCAAGGCCTGAAACCACAGACCTGAAACTCATGCCCTGAAACTCATGTCCTGAATCTCATGCCTTGAAACTCATGCCCTGATCTCATGCCGTGAAACTCTGCCCTCAAACTCATGCACTGAAACTCATGCCCTGAATCTCCTGTCCTGAAACTCTTGCCCTGAATCTCATGCGTTGAAACCCCTGCCCTCAACTCCTGCACTGAAACTCATGCCTGAAATTCATACCCTGAAACTCTACCCTGAATCTCATGCCTGAAACTCATGCCTGAATCTCATGCCCTGAAACTGCTGCTCTGAAACTGCTGAGCTGAATCTCAAACACGGAAACCACAGACCTGAAACTCATGCCCTGAAACTCATGTCCTGAATCTCATGCCCTGAACTCCTGCCCTCAAACTCATGCCCTGAATCTCATGCCCTGAACTCATGCCCTGAATCTCATGCCGTGAAACCCCTGCCTCAAACTCATGACCTGAAACTCATGCCCTGAATCTCCTGTCCTGAAACTCATGCCCTGAATCTCATGCCCTGAAATTCATGCACTGAAACTCATGCCCTGAATCTCATGCCTTGAAACTCTGTCCTGAATCTCTTGCCCTAAAACTCATGACTTGAATCTCATGCCTAGAAACTTTCTGCACTGAAACTCATGCCATGAATCTCATATCCTGAAACTCACGCCCTGAATTACATGCCGTGAAACTCCTGCCCTGAAACTCATGTCCTGAAACTCATGCCCTGAATCTCATGCCCTGAAACTCATGCCCTGATTCTCCTGCCCTGAAACTCATGCCCTGAACCTCATGCGCTAAATCTCATGGACCTTTAAACTCAAGCCGTGAATCTCCTGCCCTGAAACTCATGCACTGAAAGACATGCCCTGAATCTCTTACACTGAAGCTCTTGCACTGAAACACCTGCCCTGAATCTCCTGCCCTAAAACTGCTGCCCTGAATCTCAAGCCCTGAAACCACAGACCTGAAACCATGCCTTGAAACTCATGTCGTGAATCTCAAGCCATGAAACTCGTGCCCTGAATCTCATGCCGTGAAACTCCTGCCCTCAAACTCATGCACTGAAACTCATGCCCTGAATCTCCTGTGCTGAAACTCATGCCCTGAATCTCATGCCTGAATCTCATGCCCTGAAATTCATGCACTGAAAGTCATCCCTGAATGTCATGCTCTGAAACACAAGCCCAGATTCTCCTCCCCTGAAACTCATGCCCTGAAACTCATGCCCTGAATCTCATGCCCTGAAACAGCTGCTCTGAAACTGCTGCGCTGAAACTCAAGCACGGAAACCACAGACCTGAAACTCATGCCCAGAAACTCATGTACTGAATCTCATGCCCTGAAACTCATGTCCTGAATCTCATGCACTGAAACTCATGCCTGAATCTCATGCCTTGAAACTCCTGTCCTGAATCTCTTGCCCTAAAACTCATGACTTGAATCTCATGCCCTGAAACTCCTGCACTGAAACTCATGCCATGAATCTCATATCCTGAAACTCACGCCCTGAATTACATGCCGTGAAACTCCTGCCCTGAAACTCATGTCCTGAAACTCATGCCCTGAATCTCATGCCCTGAAACTCATGCCCTGATTCTCCTGCCCTGAAACTCATGCCCTGAACCTCATGCGCTAAATCTCATGACCTTAAACTCAAGGCCGTGAATCTCCTGCCCTGAAACTCATGCACTGAAAGACATGCCCTGAATCTCTTACACTTGAAGCTCTTGCACTGAAACACCTGCCCTGAATCTCCTGCCCTAAAACTGCTGCCCTGATCTCAAGCCCTGAAACCACAGACCTGAAACCATGCCTTGAAACTCATGTCGTGAATCTCAAGCCATGAAACTCGTGCCCTGAATCTCATGCCGTGAAACTCCTGCCCTCAAACTCATGCACTGAAACTCATGCCCTGAATCTCCTGTGCTGAAACTCATGCCCTGAATCTCATGCCTGAATCTCATGCCCTGAAATTCATGCACTGAAACTCATCCCCTGAATGTCATGCTCTGAAACACAAGCCCAGATTCTCCTCCCTGAAACTCATGCCCTGAAACTCATGCCCTGAATCTCATGCCCTGAAACTGCTGCTCTGAAAACTGCTGCGCTGAAACTCAAGCACGGAAACCACAGACCTGAAACTCATGCCCAGAAACTCATGTACTGAATCTCATGCCCTGAAACTCATGTCCTGAATCTCATGCCTGAAACACATGCCCTCAAACCCATGCACTGAAACTCATGCCCTGAAGCTCATGCCTTCAAACTCCTGTCCTGAATCACAGGCCCTGAAACACATGCCCTGAATCTCATGCCTGAAACTACTGCACTGAAACTACATGTCCTGAATCTCATGCCCTGAAACTCCTGCACTGAAACACGTGCACTAAAACACCTGCCTTGAAACTCAAGCCCCGAATCTCATGCCCGAATCTCCTGCCCTGAATCTCCTGCCCTGAAACTCATGCCGTGAATCTCCTGCCCTGAAACTCTTGCACTGAAACACCTACCCTAAAACTCATGCCCTGAATCTCATGCCCTGAGATTCCTGCATTGAAACTCATGCCCTGAATCTCATGCCCTGAATCTCATGCCCTGAAACTGCTGCCATGAAACTCCTGCTCTGAAACTTGCTGCCCTGAATCTCAAGCCCTGAAACCACAGACCTGAAACTCATGCCCTGAAACTCATGTCCTGAATCTCCTGCCCTGAAACTCATGCCCTGAATCTCATGCCGTGAAACTCCTGCCCTCAAACTCATGCACTTAAACTCATGCTCTGAAACACAAGCCCTGATTCTCCTGCCCTGAAACTCATGCCCTGAATCTCATACCCTGAATCTCATGCACTGAAACTGCTGCTCTGAAACTGCTGCCCTGAATCTCAAGCCCTGAAACCACAGACCTGAAACTCATGCCCTGAAACTCATGTCCTGAATCTCATGCCCGGAACTCATGCCTGAATCTCATGCCGTGAAACTCCTGCCCTCAACTCATGCACCGAAACTCATGCCCTGAATCTCCTGTCCTGAAACTCATGCCCTGAATCTCATGCCCTGAATCTCATGCCCTGAAATTCATGCACTGAAACTCATCCCCTGAATGTCATGCTCTGAAACTCAAGCCCAGATTCTCCTGCCCTGAAACTCATGCCCTGAATCTCATGCCCTGAAACTGCTGCGCTGATTCTCAAGCCGGAAACCACAGACCTGAAACTCATGCCCAGAAACTCATGTACTGAATCTCCTGCCCTGAAACTCATGTCCTGAATCTCATGCCCTGAAACTCCTGCCCTCAAACCCATGCACTGAAACTCATGCCCTGAATCTCATGCCCTGAAACACCTGCCCTCAACCCATGCACTGAAACTCATGCCCTGAAGCTCATGCCTTCAAACTCCTGTCCTGAATCACAGGCCCTGAAACACATGCCCTGAATCTCATGCCTGAAACTACTGCACTGAAACTCATATCCTGAATCTCATGCCCTGAAACTCCTGCAGTGAAACACTTGCACTAAAACACCTGCCTTGAAACTCAAGCCCCGAATCTCATGCCTGAATCTCCTGCCCTGAATCTCCTGCCCTGAAACTCATGCCCGTGAATCTCCTGCCCTGAACTCTTGCACTGAAACACCTACCCTAAACTCATGCCCTGAATCTCATGCCCTGAGATTCCTGCATTGAAACTCATGCCCTGAATCTCATGCCCTGAATCTCATGCCCTGAAACTGCTGCCATGAAACTCCTGCTCTGAACTGCTGCCCTGAATCTCAAGCCCTGAAACCACAGACTGAAACTCATGCCCTGAAACTCATGTCCTGAATCTCCTGCCCTGAAACTCATGCCCTGAATCTCATGCCGTGAAACTCCTGCCCTCAAACTCATGCACTTAAACT
>NW_027276794.1:0-35112 GCF_030028105.1 Mobula birostris | reverse complement strand
TGTAAAATTGAAATGTATACTATTTGTATTGTCTAAACATTGCATGCACTGAGATAACAACTTTTTTGTGTTCATGTGTACAGCCATGGAACAACTTTCAAACTACTCATAATCATGTGGGAAGTTAACCTGAGGTGTTTCAAATAGTTTGCAGTAAGCACTTTGGTGTAAAATTCAGATGTCTACTACCTTAATGTCACATAGTCGTACTGAGAAAGTAACTTTTTTGTCTTGATGAACTGAGGCATGAAACAACTTTAAACCTAGTCATACTCATGTGGGAAGTTAACAAAATGTGTTTGCATTAGGTTTGCAGTCAGGACTTTTGAGTACAATTGAAATGTATACTACCTTCATGTCAAAGCATTGTATTCACTGTGAAATCAACTTTTTTGTCTTTATGTGCACAGGTATGAAACAACTTTCAGACATCTCAGAATCATGTGGGAAGTTAACCTAAGGTGTTTCCATTAGGTTTGCAGTAAGTGCTTTGGTTTAAAATTGAAATGTATACTATATGTATTGTAAAAGCATTGCATGCACTGAGAAAACAACTTTTTTTTCTTGATGTGAACAGGTATGAAACAACTTTCAGACATCTCAGAATCATGTGGGAAGTTAACCTAAAGCTTTTCCCATTAGGTTTGCAGTAAGTGCTTTGTTGTAAAATTGAAATGTATACTATTTGTATTGTCTGAGCATTGCATGCACTGAGATAACATCTTTTTTGTGTTTATGTGTACGGCCATGAAACAACTTTCAAACTACTCATAATCATGTGGGAAGTTAACCTAAGATGTTTCAAATAGTTTGCAGTAAGTGCTTTGGTGTAAAATTGAAATGTATACTACTTTTATGTCAAAGCATTCTATTCACTGTGAAATCAACTTTTTTGTCTTTATGTGCACAGGTATGAAACAACTTTCAGACATCTCAGAATCATGTGGGAAGTTAATCTAAGTTGTTTCCAGTAGGTTTGCAGTAAGTACTTTGGTGTAAAATTGTAATGTATACTATTTGTATTGTCTAATCATTGCATGCACTGAGATAACAACTTTTTTGTGTTGATGTGTACAGCCATGGAACAACTTTCAAACTACTCATAATCATGTGGGAAGTTAACCTAAGGTGTTTCAATTAGTTTGCAGTAAGTACTTTGGTGTAAAATTCAGATGTGTACTACCTTAATGTCAGAGAATAGTAGTACTGAGAAAGTAACTTTTTTGTCTTGATGAAGTGAGGCATGAAACAACTTTAAACCTAGTCATACTCATTGGGGAAGTTAACCAAATGTGTTTGCATTAGGTTTGCAGTCAGGACTTTTGAGTACAATTGAAATGTATACTACTTTTATGTGAAAGCATTCTATTCACTGTGAAATCAACTTTTTTGTCTCTATGTACACAGGTATGAAACTACTTTCAGACATCTCAGAATCATGTGGGAAGTTAACCTAAAGCGTTTCCATTAGGTTTGCAGTAAGTGCTTTGGTGTAAAATTGAAAGGTATTCTATTTGTATTGTCTAAGCATTGCATGCACTGAGATAACAACTTTTTTGTGTTGATGTGTACAGCCATGAAACAACTTTCAAACTACTCATAATCATGTGGAAAGTTAACCTATCGTGTTTCCATTAGGTTTGCAGTAAATGCTTTGGTGTAAAATTGAAATGTATACTATATGTATTGTAAAAGCATTGCATGCACTGAGAAAACAGCTTTTTTGTCTTGATGTGCACAGGTATGAAACAACTTTCAGACATCTCAGAATCATGTGGGAAGTTAACCTAAAGTGTTTCCATTAGGTTTGCAGTAAGTGCTTTGTTGTAAAAATGAAATGTATACTATTTGTATTGTCTAAGCATTCCATGCACTGAGATAACATCTTTCTTGTGTTTATGTGTACGGCCATGAAACAACTTTCAAACTACTCATAATCATGTGGAAAGTTAACCTAAGGTGTTTCCATTAGGTTTGCAGTAAGTGCTTTGGTGTAAAATTGAAATGTATACTATACGTATTGTAAAAGCATTGCATGCACTGAGAAAACAACTTTTTTGTTTTGATGTGCACAGGTATGAAACAACTTTCAGACATCTCAGAATCATGTGGGAAGTTAATCTAAGTTGTTTCCATTAGGTTTGCAGGAAGTACTTTGGTGTAAAATTGAAATGTATACTATTTGTATTGTCTAAACATTCCATGCACTGAGATAACAACTTTTTTGTGTTCATGTGTACAGCCATGGAACAACTTTCAAACTACTCATAATCATGTGGGAAGTTAACCTGAGGTGTTTCAAATAGTTTGCAGTAAGCACTTTGGTGTAAAATTCAGATGTCTACTACCTTAATGTCACATAGTCGTACTGAGAAAGTAACTTTTTTGTCTTGATGAACTGAGGCATGAAACAACTTTAAACCTAGTCATACTCATGTGGGAAGTTAACAAAATGTGTTTGCATTAGGTTTGCAGTCAGGACTTTTGAGTACAATTGAAATGTATACTACCTTCATGTCAAAGCATTGTATTCACTGTGAAATCAACTTTTTTGTCTTTATGTGCACAGGTATGCAACAACTTTCAGACATCTCAGAATCATGTGGGAAGTTAACCTAAGGTGTTTCCATTAGGTTTGCAGTAAGTGCTTTGGTTTAAAATTGAAATGTATACTATATGTATTGTAAAAGCATTGCATGCACTGAGAAAACAACTTTTTTTTCTTGATGTGAACAGGTATGAAACAACTTTCAGACATCTCAGAATCATGTGGGAAGTTAACCTAAAGTGTTTCCATTAGGTTTGCAGTAAGTGCTTTGGTGTAAAATTGAAATGTATTCTATTTGTCTTGTCTAAGCATTGCATGCACTGAGATAACAACTTTTTTGTGTTGATGTGTACAGCCATGGAACAACTTTCGAACTACTCATAATCATGTGGGACGTTAACCTAAGGTGTTTCAATTAGTTTGCAGTAAGTACTTTGGTGTAAAATTCAGATGTCCACTACCTTAATGTCAGAGCATAGTCGTACTGAGAAAGTAACTTGTTTGTCTTGATGAACTGAGGCATGAAACAACTTTAAACCGAGTCATACTCATGTGGGAAGTTAACCAAATGTGTTTGCATTAGGTTTGCAGACAGGACTTTTGAGTACAATTGAAATGTATACTACCTTTATGTCAAAGCATTCTATTCACTGTGAAATCAACATTTTTGTCTTTATGTGCACAGGTATGAAACAACTTTCATACATCTCAGAATCATGTGGGAAGTTAACCTAAAGTGTTTCCATTACGTTTGCAGTAAGTGCTTTGCTGTAAAATTGAAATGTATACTATTTGTATTCTTTAAGCATTGCATGCACTGATAACAACTTTTTTGTGTTTATGTGTACAGCCATGAAACAACTTTCAAACTACTCATACTCATGTGGGAAGTTAACCAAAGTTGTTTCCATTAGTTTCGCTGTCAGGACTTTTGAGTACAATTGAAATGTAAACTATTTTTACGTCAAAGCATTCTATTCACTGAGAAATCAACTTTATTGCCTTTAGGTGCACAGGTATGAAACAGCATTCAGACGTCTCAGAATCATGTGGGAAGTTAACCTAAAGCGTTTCCATTAGGTTTGCAGTAAGTGCTTTGGTGTAAAATTGAAATGTATTCTATTTGTCTTGTCTAAGCATTGCATGCACTGAGATAACAACTTTTTTGTGTTGATGTGTACAGCAATAAAACAACTTTCAAACTACTCATAATCATGTGGAAAGTTAAACTAAGGTGTTTCCATTAGGTTTGCAGGAAGTCCTTTGGTGTAAAATTGAAATGTATACTATTTGTATTGACTAAGCATTGCATGCACTGAGATAACAACATTTTTGTGTTGATGTGTACAGCCATGAAACAACTTTCAAACTACTCATAATCATGTGGAAAGTTAGCCTAAGGTGTTTCCATTAGGTTTGCAGTAAGTGCTTTGGTGTAAAATTGAAAAGTATACCATTTGTATTGTAAAAGCATTGCATGCACTGACAAAACAACTTTTTTGTCTTGATGTGCACAGGTATGAAACAACTTTCAGACATCTCAGAATCATGTGGGAAGTTAATCTAAGTTGTTTCCATTAAGTTTGCAGTAAGTACTTTGGTGTAAAATTCAAATGTATACTATTTGTATTGTCTAAGCATTGCATGCGCTGAGATAACACCTTTTTTGTGTTGATGTGTACAGCCATGAAACAACTTTCAAACTACTCATAATCATGTGGAAAGTTAACCTAACATGTTTCCATTAGGTTTGCAGTAAATGCTTTGGTGTAAAATTGAAATGTATACTATATGTATTGTAAAAGCATTGCATGCACTGAGAAAACAGCTTTTTTGTCTTGATGTGCAGAGGTATGAAACAACTTTCAGACATCTCAGAATCATGTGGGAAGTTAACCTAAAGTTTTTCTATTAGGTTTGCAGTAAGTGCTTTGCTGTAAAATTGAAATGTATACTATTTGTATTGTCTAAGCATTGCATGCACTGAGATAACATCTTTTTTGTGTTTATGTGTACGGCCATGAAACAATTTTCAAACTACTCATAATCATGTGGAAAGTTAACCTAAGGTGTTTCCATTAGGTTTGCAGTAAGTGCTTTGGTGTAAAATTGAAATGTATACTATATGTATTGTGAAAGCATTGCATGCACTGAGAAAACAACTTTTTTGTCTTAATGTGCACAGGTATGAAACAACTTTCAGACATCTCAGAATCATGTGGGAAGTTAATCTAAGTTGTTTCCATTAGGTTTGCAGGAAGTACTTTGGTGTAAAATTGAAATGTATACTATTTGTATTGTCTAAACATTGCATGCACTGAGATAACAACTTTTTTGTGTTCATGTGTACAGCCATGGAACAACTTTCAAACTACTCATAATCATGTGGGAAGTTAACCTGAGGTGTTTCAAATAGTTTGCAGTAAGCACTTTGGTGTAAAATTCAGATGTCTACTACCTTAATGTCACATAGTCGTACTGAGAAAGTAACTTTTTTGTCTTGATGAACTGAGGCATGAAACAACTTTAAACCTAGTCATACTCATGTGGGAAGTTAACAAAATGTGTTTGCATTAGGTTTGCAGTCAGGACTTTTGAGTACAATTGAAATGTATACTACCTTCATGTCAAAGCATTGTATTCACTGTGAAATCAACTTTTTTGTCTTTATGTGCACAGGTATGAAACAACTTTCAGACATCTCAGAATCATGTGGGAAGTTAACCTAAGGTGTTTCCATTAGGTTTGCAGTAAGTGCTTTGGTTTAAAATTGAAATGTATACTATATGTATTGTAAAAGCATTGCATGCACTGAGAAAACAACTTTTTTTTCTTGATGTGAACAGGTATGAAACAACTTTCAGACATCTCAGAATCATGTGGGAAGTTAACCTAAAGCTTTTCCCATTAGGTTTGCAGTAAGTGCTTTGTTGTAAAATTGAAATGTATACTATTTGTATTGTCTGAGCATTGCATGCACTGAGATAACATCTTTTTTGTGTTTATGTGTACGGCCATGAAACAACTTTCAAACTACTCATAATCATGTGGGAAGTTAACCTAAGATGTTTCAAATAGTTTGCAGTAAGTGCTTTGGTGTAAAATTGAAATGTATACTACTTTTATGTCAAAGCATTCTATTCACTGTGAAATCAACTTTTTTGTCTTTATGTGCACAGGTATGAAACAACTTTCAGACATCTCAGAATCATGTGGGAAGTTAATCTAAGTTGTTTCCAGTAGGTTTGCAGTAAGTACTTTGGTGTAAAATTGTAATGTATACTATTTGTATTGTCTAATCATTGCATGCACTGAGATAACAACTTTTTTGTGTTGATGTGTACAGCCATGGAACAACTTTCAAACTACTCATAATCATGTGGGAAGTTAACCTGAGGTGTTTCAAATAGTTTGCAGTAAGCACTTTGGTGTAAAATTCAGATGTCTACTACCTTAATGTCACATAGTCGTACTGAGAAAGTAACTTTTTTGTCTTGATGAACTGAGGCATGAAACAACTTTAAACCTAGTCATACTCATGTGGGAAGTTAACAAAATGTGTTTGCATTAGGTTTGCAGTCAGGACTTTTGAGTACAATTGAAATGTATACTACCTTCATGTCAAAGCATTGTATTCACTGTGAAATCAACTTTTTTGTCTTTATGTGCACAGGTATGCAACAACTTTCAGACATCTCAGAATCATGTGGGAAGTTAACCTAAGGTGTTTCCATTAGGTTTGCAGTAAGTGCTTTGGTTTAAAATTGAAATGTATACTATATGTATTGTAAAAGCATTGCATGCACTGAGAAAACAACTTTTTTTTCTTGATGTGAACAGGTATGAAACAACTTTCAGACATCTCAGAATCATGTGGGAAGTTAACCTAAAGTGTTTCCATTAGGTTTGCAGTAAGTGCTTTGGTGTAAAATTGAAATGTATTCTATTTGTCTTGTCTAAGCATTGCATGCACTGAGATAACAACTTTTTTGTGTTGATGTGTACAGCCATGGAACAACTTTCGAACTACTCATAATCATGTGGGACGTTAACCTAAGGTGTTTCAATTAGTTTGCAGTAAGTACTTTGGTGTAAAATTCAGATGTCCACTACCTTAATGTCAGAGCATAGTCGTACTGAGAAAGTAACTTGTTTGTCTTGATGAACTGAGGCATGAAACAACTTTAAACCGAGTCATACTCATGTGGGAAGTTAACCAAATGTGTTTGCATTAGGTTTGCAGACAGGACTTTTGAGTACAATTGAAATGTATACTACCTTTATGTCAAAGCATTCTATTCACTGTGAAATCAACATTTTTGTCTTTATGTGCACAGGTATGAAACAACTTTCATACATCTCAGAATCATGTGGGAAGTTAAGCTAAAGTGTTTCCATTACGTTTGCAGTAAGTGCTTTGCTGTAAAATTGAAATGTATATTATTTGTATTCTTTAAGCATTGCATGCACTGATAACAACTTTTTTGTGTTTATGTGTACAGCCATGAAACAACTTTCAAACTACTCATACTCATGTGGGAAGTTAACCAAAGTTGTTTCCATTAGTTTCGCTGTCAGGACTTTTGAGTACAATTGAAATGTAAACTATTTTTACGTCAAAGCATTCTATTCACTGAGAAATCAACTTTATTGCCTTTAGGTGCACAGGTATGAAACAGCATTCAGACGTCTCAGAATCATGTGGGAAGTTAACCTAAAGCGTTTCCATTAGGTTTGCAGTAAGTGCTTTGGTGTAAAATTGAAATGTATTCTATTTGTCTTGTCTAAGCATTGCATGCACTGAGATAACAACTTTTTTGTGTTGATGTGTACAGCAATAAAACAACTTTCAAACTACTCATAATCATGTGGAAAGTTAAACTAAGGTGTTTCCATTAGGTTTGCAGGAAGTCCTTTGGTGTAAAATTGAAATGTATACTATTTGTATTGACTAAGCATTGCATGCACTGAGATAACAACATTTTTGTGTTGATGTGTACAGCCATGAAACAACTTTCAAACTACTCATAATCATGTGGAAAGTTAGCCTAAGGTGTTTCCATTAGGTTTGCAGTAAGTGCTTTGGTGTAAAATTGAAAAGTATACCATTTGTATTGTAAAAGCATTGCATGCACTGACAAAACAACTTTTTTGTCTTGATGTGCACAGGTATGAAACAACTTTCAGACATCTCAGAATCATGTGGGAAGTTAATCTAAGTTGTTTCCATTAAGTTTGCAGTAAGTACTTTGGTGTAAAATTCAAATGTATACTATTTGTATTGTCTAAGCATTGCATGCGCTGAGATAACACCTTTTTTGTGTTGATGTGTACAGCCATGAAACAACTTTCAAACTACTCATAATCATGTGGAAAGTTAACCTAACATGTTTCCATTAGGTTTGCAGTAAATGCTTTGGTGTAAAATTGAAATGTATACTATATGTATTGTAAAAGCATTGCATGCACTGAGAAAACAGCTTTTTTGTCTTGATGTGCAGAGGTATGAAACAACTTTCAGACATCTCAGAATCATGTGGGAAGTTAACCTAAAGTTTTTCTATTAGGTTTGCAGTAAGTGCTTTGCTGTAAAATTGAAATGTATACTATTTGTATTGTCTAAGCATTGCATGCACTGAGATAACATCTTTTTTGTGTTTATGTGTACGGCCATGAAACAATTTTCAAACTACTCATAATCATGTGGAAAGTTAACCTAAGGTGTTTCCATTAGGTTTGCAGTAAGTGCTTTGGTGTAAAATTGAAATGTATACTATATGTATTGTGAAAGCATTGCATGCACTGAGAAAACAACTTTTTTGTCTTAATGTGCACAGGTATGAAACAACTTTCAGACATCTCAGAATCATGTGGGAAGTTAATCTAAGTTGTTTCCATTAGGTTTGCAGGAAGTACTTTGGTGTAAAATTGAAATGTATACTATTTGTATTGTCTAAACATTGCATGCACTGAGATAACAACTTTTTTGTGTTCATGTGTACAGCCATGGAACAACTTTCAAACTACTCATAATCATGTGGGAAGTTAACCTGAGGTGTTTCAAATAGTTTGCAGTAAGCACTTTGGTGTAAAATTCAGATGTCTACTACCTTAATGTCACATAGTCGTACTGAGAAAGTAACTTTTTTGTCTTGATGAACTGAGGCATGAAACAACTTTAAACCTAGTCATACTCATGTGGGAAGTTAACAAAATGTGTTTGCATTAGGTTTGCAGTCAGGACTTTTGAGTACAATTGAAATGTATACTACCTTCATGTCAAAGCATTGTATTCACTGTGAAATCAACTTTTTTGTCTTTATGTGCACAGGTATGAAACAACTTTCAGACATCTCAGAATCATGTGGGAAGGTAACCTAAGGTGTTTCCATTAGGTTTGCAGTAAGTGCTTTGGTTTAAAATTGAAATGTATACTATATGTATTGTAAAAGCATTGCATGCACTGAGAAAACAACTTTTTTTTCTTGATGTGAACAGGTATGAAACAACTTTCAGACATCTCAGAATCATGTGGGAAGTTAACCTAAAGCTTTTCCCATTAGGTTTGCAGTAAGTGCTTTGTTGTAAAATTGAAATGTATACTATTTGTATTGTCTGAGCATTGCATGCACTGAGATAACATCTTTTTTGTGTTTATGTGTACGGCCATGAAACAACTTTCAAACTACTCATAATCATGTGGGAAGTTAACCTAAGATGTTTCAAATAGTTTGCAGTAAGTGCTTTGGTGTAAAATTGAAATGTATACTACTTTTATGTCAAAGCATTCTATTCACTGTGAAATCAACTTTTTTGTCTTTATGTGCACAGGTATGAAACAACTTTCAGACATCTCAGAATCATGTGGGAAGTTAATCTAAGTTGTTTCCAGTAGGTTTGCAGTAAGTACTTTGGTGTAAAATTGTAATGTATACTATTTGTATTGTCTAATCATTGCATGCACTGAGATAACAACTTTTTTGTGTTGATGTGTACAGCCATGGAACAACTTTCAAACTACTCATAATCATGTGGGAAGTTAACCTAAGGTGTTTCAATTAGTTTGCAGTAAGTACTTTGGTGTAAAATTCAGATGTGTACTACCTTAATGTCAGAGAATAGTAGTACTGAGAAAGTAACTTTTTTGTCTTGATGAAGTGAGGCATGAAACAACTTTAAACCTAGTCATACTCATTTGGGAAGTTAACCAAATGTGTTTGCATTAGGTTTGCAGTCAGGACTTTTGAGTACAATTGAAATGTATACTACTTTTATGTGAAAGCATTCTATTCACTGTGAAATCAACTTTTTTGTCTCTATGTACACAGGTATGAAACTACTTTCAGACATCTCAGAATCATGTGGGAAGTTAACCTAAAGCGTTTCCATTAGGTTTGCAGTAAGTGCTTTGGTGTAAAATTGAAAGGTATTCTATTTGTATTGTCTAAGCATTGCATGCACTGAGATAACAACTTTTTTGTGTTGATGTGTACAGCCATGAAACAACTTTCAAACTACTCATAATCATGTGGAAAGTTAACCTATCGTGTTTCCATTAGGTTTGCAGTAAATGCTTTGGTGTAAAATTGAAATGTATACTATATGTATTGTAAAAGCATTGCATGCACTGAGAAAACAGCTTTTTTGTCTTGATGTGCACAGGTATGAAACAACTTTCAGACATCTCAGAATCATGTGGGAAGTTAACCTAAAGTGTTTCCATTAGGTTTGCAGTAAGTGCTTTGTTGTAAAAATGAAATGTATACTATTTGTATTGTCTAAGCATTGCATGCACTGAGATAACATCTTTCTTGTGTTTATGTGTACGGCCATGAAACAACTTTCAAACTACTCATAATCATGTGGAAAGTTAACCTAAGGTGTTTCCATTAGGTTTGCAGTAAGTGCTTTGGTGTAAAATTGAAATGTATACTATACGTATTGTAAAAGCATTGCATGCACTGAGAAAACAACTTTTTTGTTTTGATGTGCACAGGTATGAAACAACTTTCAGACATCTCAGAATCATGTGGGAAGTTAATCTAAGTTGTTTCCATTAGGTTTGCAGGAAGTACTTTGGTGTAAAATTGAAATGTATACTATTTGTATTGTCTAAACATTCCATGCACTGAGATAACAACTTTTTTGTGTTCATGTGTACAGCCATGGAACAACTTTCAAACTACTCATAATCATGTGGGAAGTTAACCTGAGGTGTTTCAAATAGTTTGCAGTAAGCACTTTGGTGTAAAATTCAGATGTCTACTACCTTAATGTCACATAGTCGTACTGAGAAAGTAACTTTTTTGTCTTGATGAACTGAGGCATGAAACAACTTTAAACCTAGTCATACTCATGTGGGAAGTTAACAAAATGTGTTTGCATTAGGTTTGCAGTCAGGACTTTTGAGTACAATTGAAATGTATACTACCTTCATGTCAAAGCATTGTATTCACTGTGAAATCAACTTTTTTGTCTTTATGTGCACAGGTATGCAACAACTTTCAGACATCTCAGAATCATGTGGGAAGTTAACCTAAGGTGTTTCCATTAGGTTTGCAGTAAGTGCTTTGGTTTAAAATTGAAATGTATACTATATGTATTGTAAAAGCATTGCATGCACTGAGAAAACAACTTTTTTTTCTTGATGTGAACAGGTATGAAACAACTTTCAGACATCTCAGAATCATGTGGGAAGTTAACCTAAAGTGTTTCCATTAGGTTTGCAGTAAGTGCTTTGGTGTAAAATTGAAATGTATTCTATTTGTCTTGTCTAAGCATTGCATGCACTGAGATAACAACTTTTTTGTGTTGATGTGTACAGCCATGGAACAACTTTCGAACTACTCATAATCATGTGGGACGTTAACCTAAGGTGTTTCAATTAGTTTGCAGTAAGTACTTTGGTGTAAAATTCAGATGTCCACTACCTTAATGTCAGAGCATAGTCGTACTGAGAAAGTAACTTGTTTGTCTTGATGAACTGAGGCATGAAACAACTTTAAACCGAGTCATACTCATGTGGGAAGTTAACCAAATGTGTTTGCATTAGGTTTGCAGACAGGACTTTTGAGTACAATTGAAATGTATACTACCTTTATGTCAAAGCATTCTATTCACTGTGAAATCAACATTTTTGTCTTTATGTGCACAGGTATGAAACAACTTTCATACATCTCAGAATCATGTGGGAAGTTAACCTAAAGTGTTTCCATTACGTTTGCAGTAAGTGCTTTGCTGTAAAATTGAAATGTATACTATTTGTATTCTTTAAGCATTGCATGCACTGATAACAACTTTTTTGTGTTTATGTGTACAGCCATGAAACAACTTTCAAACTACTCATACTCATGTGGGAAGTTAACCAAAGTTGTTTCCATTAGTTTCGCTGTCAGGACTTTTGAGTACAATTGAAATGTAAACTATTTTTACGTCAAAGCATTCTATTCACTGAGAAATCAACTTTATTGCCTTTAGGTGCACAGGTATGAAACAGCATTCAGACGTCTCAGAATCATGTGGGAAGTTAACCTAAAGCGTTTCCATTAGGTTTGCAGTAAGTGCTTTGGTGTAAAATTGAAATGTATTCTATTTGTCTTGTCTAAGCATTGCATGCACTGAGATAACAACTTTTTTGTGTTGATGTGTACAGCAATAAAACAACTTTCAAACTACTCATAATCATGTGGAAAGTTAAACTAAGGTGTTTCCATTAGGTTTGCAGGAAGTCCTTTGGTGTAAAATTGAAATGTATACTATTTGTATTGACTAAGCATTGCATGCACTGAGATAACAACATTTTTGTGTTGATGTGTACAGCCATGAAACAACTTTCAAACTACTCATAATCATGTGGAAAGTTAGCCTAAGGTGTTTCCATTAGGTTTGCAGTAAGTGCTTTGGTGTAAAATTGAAAAGTATACCATTTGTATTGTAAAAGCATTGCATGCACTGACAAAACAACTTTTTTGTCTTGATGTGCACAGGTATGAAACAACTTTCAGACATCTCAGAATCATGTGGGAAGTTAATCTAAGTTGTTTCCATTAAGTTTGCAGTAAGTACTTTGGTGTAAAATTCAAATGTATACTATTTGTATTGTCTAAGCATTGCATGCGCTGAGATAACACCTTTTTTGTGTTGATGTGTACAGCCATGAAACAACTTTCAAACTACTCATAATCATGTGGAAAGTTAACCTAACATGTTTCCATTAGGTTTGCAGTAAATGCTTTGGTGTAAAATTGAAATGTATACTATATGTATTGTAAAAGCATTGCATGCACTGAGAAAACAGCTTTTTTGTCTTGATGTGCAGAGGTATGAAACAACTTTCAGACATCTCAGAATCATGTGGGAAGTTAACCTAAAGTTTTTCTATTAGGTTTGCAGTAAGTGCTTTGCTGTAAAATTGAAATGTATACTATTTGTATTGTCTAAGCATTGCATGCACTGAGATAACATCTTTTTTGTGTTTATGTGTACGGCCATGAAACAATTTTCAAACTACTCATAATCATGTGGAAAGTTAACCTAAGGTGTTTCCATTAGGTTTGCAGTAAGTGCTTTGGTGTAAAATTGAAATGTATACTATATGTATTGTGAAAGCATTGCATGCACTGAGAAAACAACTTTTTTGTCTTAATGTGCACAGGTATGAAACAACTTTCAGACATCTCAGAATCATGTGGGAAGTTAATCTAAGTTGTTTCCATTAGGTTTGCAGGAAGTACTTTGGTGTAAAATTGAAATGTATACTATTTGTATTGTCTAAACATTGCATGCACTGAGATAACAACTTTTTTGTGTTCATGTGTACAGCCATGGAACAACTTTCAAACTACTCATAATCATGTGGGAAGTTAACCTGAGGTGTTTCAAATAGTTTGCAGTAAGCACTTTGGTGTAAAATTCAGATGTCTACTACCTTAATGTCACATAGTCGTACTGAGAAAGTAACTTTTTTGTCTTGATGAACTGAGGCATGAAACAACTTTAAACCTAGTCATACTCATGTGGGAAGTTAACCAAATGTGTTTGCATTAGGTTTGCAGTCAGGACTTTTGAGTACAATTGAAATGTATACTACTTTTATGTGAAAGCATTTTATTCACTGTGAAATCAAGTTTTTTGTCTTTATGTGCACAGGTCTGAAACAACTTTCAGACATCTCAGAATCATGTGGGAAGTTAACCTAAGGTATTTCCATTAGGTTTGCAGTAAGTGCTTTGGTGTAACATTGAAATGTATACTATTTGTATTGTCTAAGCATTGCATGCACTGAGATAACAACTTTTTTGTGTTGATGTGTACAGCCATGAAACAACTTTCAAACTACTCATAATCATGTTGGAAGTTAACCTAAGGTGTTTCCATTAGTTTGCAGTAAGTACTTTGGTGTAAAATTCTGATGTGTACTACCTTAAAGTCAGAGCATAGTAGTACTGAGAAAGTAACTTTTTTGTCTTGATGAACTGAGGCATGAAACAACTTTAAACCTAGTCATACTCATGTGGGAAGTTAACCAAATGTGTTTGCATTAGGTTTGCAGTCAGGACTTTTGAGTACAATTGAAATGTATACTACTTTTATGTGAAAGCATTTTATTCACTGTGAAATCAAGTTTTTTGTCTTTATGTGCACAGGTCTGAAACAACTTTCAGACATCTCAGAATCATGTGGGAAGTTAACCTAAGGTGTTTCCATTAGGTTTGCAGTAAGTGCTTTGGTGTAACATTGAAATGTATACTATTTGTATTGTAAAAGCATTGCATGCACTGAGAAAACAACTTTTTTGTCCTGATGTGCACAGCTATGAAACAACTTTCAGACATCTCAGAATCATGTGGGAAGTTAACCTAAAGCATTTCCATTAGGTTTGCAGTAAGTGCTTTGGTGTAAAATTGAAAGGTATTCTATTTGTATTGTCTAAGCATTGCATGCACTGAGATAACAACTTTTTTGTGTTGATGTGTACAGCCATGAAACAACTTTCAAACTACTCATAATCATGTGGGAAGTTAACCTAAGGTGTTTCCATTAGTTTGCAGTAAGTACTTTGGTGTAAAATTCTGATGTGTACTACCTTAAAGTCAGAGCATAGTAGTACTGAGAAAGTAACTTTTTTGTCTTGATGAACTGAGGCATGAAACAACTTTAAACCTAGTCATACTCATGTGGGAAGTTAACCAAATGTGTTTGCATTAGGTTTGCAGTCAGGACTTTTGAGTACAATTGAAATGTATACTACTTTTATGTGAAAGCATTTTATTCACTGTGAAATCAAGTTTTTTGTCTTTATGTGCACAGGTCTGAAACAACTTTCAGACATCTCAGAATCATGTGGGAAGTTAACCTAAGGTGTTTCCATTAGGTTTGCAGTAAGTGCTTTGGTGTAACATTGAAATGTATACTATTTGTATTGTAAAAGCATTGCATGCACTGAGAAAACAACTTTTTTGTCCTGATGTGCACAGCTATGAAACAACTTTCAGACATCTCAGAATCATGTGGGAAGTTAACCTAAAGTGTTTCCATTAGGTTTGCAGTAAGTGCTTTGGTGGAAAATTGAAATGTATGCTATTTGTATTGTCTAAGCATTGCATGCACTGAGATAACAACTTTTTTGTGTTGATGTGTACAGCCATGAAACAACTTTCAAACTACTCATAATCATGTGGAAAGTTAACCTAAGGTGTTTCCATTAGGTTTGCAGTAAGTGCTTTGGTGTAAAATTGAAATGTATACTATTGGTATTGTCAAAGCTTTGCATGCACTGAGAAAACAACTTTTTTGTCTTGATGTGCACAGGTATGAAACAACTTTCAGACATCTCAGAATCATGTGGGAAGTTAATCTAAAGTGTTTCCATTAGGTTTGCAGTAAGTGCTCTGGTGGAAAATTGAAATGTATGCTATTTGTATTGTCTATGCATTGCATGCACTGAGATAACAACTTTTTTTTGTTGATGTGTACAGACATGAAACAACTTTGAAACTACTCATAATCATGTGGAAAGTTAACCTAAGGTGTTTCCATTAGGTTTGCAGTAAGTGCTTTGGTGTAACATTGAAATGTATACTATTTGTATTCTAAAAGCATTGCATGCACTGAGAAAACAACTTTTTTGTCTTGATGTGCACAGCTATGAAACAACTTTCAGACATCTCAGAATCATGTGGGAAGTTAACCTAAGCTGTATCCATTAGGTTTGCAGTCAGGACTTTTGAGTACAATTGAAATGTATACTACTTTTATGTCAAAGCATTCTATTCACTGTGAAATCAACATTTTTGTCTTTATGTGCACAGGTAAAAAACAACTTTCAGACATCTCAGAATCATGTGGGAAGTTAAATTAAAGTGTTTCCATTAGGTTTGCAGTAAGTGCTTTGGTGGAAAATTGAAATGTATGCTATTTGTATTGTCTAAGCATTGCATGCACTGAGATAACAACTTTTTTGTGTTGATGTCTACAGCCATGAAACAACTTTCAAACTACTCATAATGATGTGAAAAGTTAACCTAAGGTGTTTCCATTAGGTTTGCAGTAAGTGCTTTGGTGTAAAATTGAAATGTATACTATTGGTATTGTCAAAGCTTTGCATGCACTGAGAAAACAACTTTTTTGTCTTGATGTGCACACGTATGAATCAACTTTCAGACATCTCAGAATCATGTGGGAAGTTAATCTAAAGTGTTTCCATTAGATTTGCAGTAAGTGCTTTGGTGTAAAATTGAAATGTATACTATTTGTATTGTCTAAGCATTGCATGCACTGAGATAACAACTTTTTTGTGTTGATGTGCACAGCCAGGAAACAACTTTCAAACTACTAATAATCATGTGGGAAGTTAACCTTAGGTGTTTCCATTTGTTTGCAGTAAGTACTTTGGAGTAAAATTGAGATGTATACTACCTTAATTTCAGAGCATAGTAGCACTGAGAAAGAAACTTTTTTGTCTTGATGAACTGAGGCATGAAACAACTTTAAACCTGGTCATACTCATGTGGAAAGTTAACCTAAGGTGTTTCCATTAGGTTTGCAGTCAGGACTTTTGAGTACAATTGAAATGTATACTACTTTTATGTCAAAGCATTCTATTCACTGTGAAATCAACTTTTTTGTCTTTATGTGCATAGGTATGAAACAACTTTCAGACATCTCAGAATCATGTGGGAAGTTAACCTAAAGTGTTTCCATTAGTTTTGCAGTAAGTGCTTTGGTGTAAATTTGAAATGTATACTATTTGCATTGTCTAAGCATTGCATGCACTGAGTTAACAACTTTTTTGTGTTGATGTGTACAGCCATGAAACAACTTTCAAACTACTCATAATCATGTGGAAAGTCAACCTAAGGTGTTTCCATTTGATTGCAGTAAGTACTTTGGAGTAAAATTGAGATGTATACTACCTTAATGTCAGAGCATAGTAGCACTGAGAAATAAACTTTTTTGTCTTGATGAACTGAGGCATGAAACAACTTTAAACCTAGTCATACTCATGTGGAAAGTTAACCTAAGGTGTTTCCATTAGGTTTGCAGTCAGGACTTTTGAGTACAATTGAAATGTATACTACTTTTATGTCAAAGCATTCTATTCACTGAGAAAACAACTTTTTTGTCTTTATGTGCACAGGTATGAAACAACTTTCAGACATCTCAGAATCATGTGGGAAGTTAACCTAAAGTGTTTCCATTAGGTTTGCAGTAAGTGCTTTGCTGTAAAATTGAAATGTATACTAATTGTATTGACTAAGCATTGCATGCACTGAGATAACAACTTTTTTGTGTTGATGTGTACAGCCATGAAACAGCTTTCGAACTACTCATAATCATGTGGAAAGTTAACCTAAGCTGTATCCATTAGGTTTGCAGTCAGGACCTTTGAGTACAATTGAAATGTATACTACTTTTATGTCAAAGCATTCTATTCACTGTGAAATCAACTTTTTTGTCTTTATGTGCACAAGTATGAAACAACTTTCAGACATCTCAGAATCATGTGGGAAGTTAACCTAAAGTGTTTCCATTAGCTTTGCAGTAAGTGCTTTGCTGTAAAATTGAAATGTATACTAATTGTATTGTCTAAGCATTGCATGCCCTGAGATAACAACTTTTTTGTGTTGATGTATACAGCCATGAAACAGCTTTCAAACTACTCATAATCATGTGGAAAGTTAACCTAAGCTGTATCCATTAGGTTTGCAGTCAGGACTTTTGAGTACAATTGAAATGTATACTACTTTTATGTCAAAGCATTCTATTCACTGTGAAATCAACATTTTTGTCTTTATGTGCTCAGGTAAAAAACAACTTTCAGACATCTCAGAATCATGTGGGAAGTTAACCTAAAGTGTTTCCATTAGGTTTGCAGTAAGTGCTTTGGTGGAAAATTGAAATGTATGCTATTTGTATTGTCTAAGCATTGCATGCACTGAGATAACAACTTTTTTGTGTTGATGTCTACAGCCATGAAACAACTTTCAAACTACTCATAATGATGTGGAAAGTTAACCTAAGGTGTTTCCATTAGGTTTGCAGTAAGTGCTTTGGTGTAAAATTGAAATGTATACTATTGGTATTGTCAAAGCTTTGCATGCACTGAGAAAACAACTTTTTTGTCTTGATGTGCACACGTATGAATCAACTTTCAGACATCTCAGAATCATGTGGGAAGTTAATCTAAAGTGTTTCCATTAGATTTGCAGTAAGTGCTTTGGTGTAAAATTGAAATGTATACTATTTGTATTGTCTAAGCATTGCATGCACTGAGATAACAACTTTTTTGTGTTGATGTGTACAGCCAGGAAACAACTTTCAAACTACTAATAATCATGTGGGAAGTTAACCTTAGGTGTTTCCATTTGTTTGCAGTAAGTACTTTGGAGTAAAATTGAGATGTATACTACCTTAATGTCAGAGCATAGTAGCACTGAGAAAGAAACTTTTTTGTCTTGATGAACTGAGGCATGAAACAACTTTAAACCTGGTCATACTCATGTGGAAAGTTAACCTAAGGTGTTTCCATTAGGTTTGCAGTCAGGACTTTTGAGTACAATTGAAATGTATACTACTTTTATGTCAAAGCATTCTATTCACTGTGAAATCAACTTTTTTGTCTTTATGTGCATAGGTATGAAACAACTTTCAGACATCTCAGAATCATGTGGGAAGTTAACCTAAAGTGTTTCCATTAGGTTTGCAGTAAGTGCTTTGCTGTAAAATTGAAATGTATACTAATTGTATTGACTAAGCATTGCATGCACTGAGATAACAACTTTTTTGTGTTGATGTGTACAGCCATGAAACAGCTTTCGAACTACTCATAATCATGTGGAAAGTTAACCTAAGCTGTATCCATTAGGTTTGCAGTCAGGACTTTTGAGTACAATTGAAATGTATACTACTTTTATGTCAAAGCATTCTATTCACTGTGAAATCAACTTTTTTGTCTTTATGTGCACAAGTATGAAAGAACTTTCAGACATCTCAGAATCATGTGGGAAGTTAACCTAAAGTGTTTCCATTAGGTTTGCAGTAAGTGCTTTGCTGTAAAATTGAAATGTATACTAATTGTATTGTCTAAGCATTGCATGCCCTGAGATAACAACTTTTTTGTGTTGATGTATACAGCCATGAAACAGCTTTCAAACTACTCATAATCATGTGGAAAGTTAACCTAAGCTGTATCCATTAGGTTTGCAGTCAGGACTTTTGAGTACAATTGAAATGTATACTACTTTTATGTCAAAGCATTCTATTCACTGTGAAATCAACATTTTTGTCTTTATGTGCACAGGTAAAAAACAACTTTCAGACATCTCAGAATCATGTGGGAAGTTAACCTAAAGTGTTTCCATTAGGTTTGCAGTAAGTGCTTTGGTGGAAAATTGAAATGTATGCTATTTGTATTGTCTAAGCATTGCATGCACTGAGATAACAACTTTTTTGTGTTGATGTCTACAGCCATGAAACAACTTTCAAACTACTCATAATGATGTGGAAAGTTAACCTAAGGTGTTTCCATTAGGTTTGCAGTAAGTGCTTTGGTGTAAAATTGAAATGTATACTATTGGTATTGTCAAAGCTTTGCATGCACTGAGAAAACAACTTTTTTGTCTTGATGTGCACACGTATGAATCAACTTTCAGACATCTCAGAATCATGTGGGAAGTTAATCTAAAGTGTTTCCATTAGATTTGCAGTAAGTGCTTTGGTGTAAAATTGAAATGTATACTATTTGTATTGTCTAAGCATTGCATGCACTGAGATAACAACTTTTTTGTGTTGATGTGTACAGCCAGGAAACAACTTTCAAGCTACTAATAATCATGTGGGAAGTTAACCTTAGGTGTTTCCATTTGTTTGCAGTAAGTACTTTGGAGTAAAATTGAGATGTATACTACCTTAATGTCAGAGCATAGTAGCACTGAGAAAGAAACTTTTTTGTCTTGATGAACTGAGGCATGAAACAACTTTAAACCTGGTCATACTCATGTGGAAAGTTAACCTAAGGTGTTTCCATTAGGTTTGCAGTCAGGACTTTTGAGTACAATTGAAATGTATACTACTTTTATGTCAAAGCATTCTATTCACTGTGAAATCAACTTTTTTGTCTTTATGTGCACAAGTATGAAAGAACTTTCAGACATCTCAGAATCATGTGGGAAGTTAACCTACAGTGTTTCCATTAGGTTTGCAGTAAGTGCTTTGCTGTAAAATTGAAATGTATACTAATTGTATTGTCTAAGCATTGCATGCCCTGAGATAACAACTTTTTTGTGTTGATGTATACAGCCATGAAACAGCTTTCAAACTACTCATAATCATGTGGAAAGTTAACCTAAGCTGTATCCATTAGGTTTGCAGTCAGGACTTTTGAGTACAATTGAAATGTATACTACTTTTATGTCAAAGCATTCTATTCACTGTGAAATCAACATTTTTGTCTTTATGTGCACAGGTAAAAAACAACTTTCAGACATCTCAGAATCATGTGGGAAGTTAACCTAAAGTGTTTCCATTAGGTTTGCAGTAAGTGCTTTGGTGGAAAATTGAAATGTATGCTATTTGTATTGTCTAAGGATTGCATGCACTGAGATAACAACTTTTTTGTGTTGATGTCTACAGCCATGAAACAACTTTCAAACTACTCATAATGATGTGGAAAGTTAACCTAAGGTGTTTCCATTAGGTTTGCAGTAAGTGCTTTGGTGTAAAATTGAAATGTATACTATTGGTATTGTCAAAGCTTTGCATGCACTGAGAAAACAACTTTTTTGTCTTGATGTGCACACGTATGAATCAACTTTCAGACATCTCAGAATCATGTGGGAAGTTAATCTAAAGTGTTTCCATTAGATTTGCAGTAAGTGCTTTGGTGTAAAATTGAAATGTATACTATTTGTATTGTCTAAGCATTGCATGCACTGAGATAACAACTTTTTTGTGTTGATGTGTACAGCCAGGAAACAACTTTCAAACTACTAATAATCATGTGGGAAGTTAACCTTAGGTGTTTCCATTTGTTTGCAGTAAGTACTTTGGAGTAAAATTGAGATGTATACTACCTTAATGTCAGAGCATAGTAGCACTGAGAAAGAAACTTTTTTGTCTTGATGAACTGAGGCATGAAACAACTTTAAACCTAGTCATACTCATGTGGAAAGTTAACCTAAGGTGTTTCCATTAGGTTTGCAGTCAGGACTTTTGAGTACAATTGAAATGTATACTACTTTTATGTCAAAGCATTCTATTCACTGTGAAATCAACTTTTTTGTCTTTATGTGCATAGGTATGAAACAACTTTCAGACATCTCAGAATCATGTGGGAAGTTAACCTAAAGTGTTTCCATTAGGTTTGCAGTAAGTGCTTTGCTGTAAAATTGAAATGTATACTAATTGTATTGACTAAGCATTGCATGCACTGAGATAACAACTTTTTTGTGTTGATGTATACAGCCATGAAACAGCTTTCAAACTACTCATAATCATGTGGAAAGTTAACCTAAGCTGTATCCATTAGGTTTGCAGTCAGGACTTTTGAGTACAATTGAAATGTATACTACTTTTCTGTCAAAGCATTCTATTCACTGTGAAATCAACATTTTTGTCTTTATGTGCACAGGTAAAAAACAACTTTCAGACATCTCAGAATCATGTGGGAAGTTAACCTAAAGTGTTTCCATTAGGTTTGCAGTAAGTGCTTTGGTGGAAAATTGAAATGTATGCTATTTGTATTGTCTAAGCATTGCATGCACTGAGATAACAACTTTTTTGTGTTGATGTCTACAGCCATGAAACAACTTTCAAACTACTCATAATGATGTGGAAAGTTAACCTAAGGTGTTTCCATTAGGTTTGCAGTAAGTGCTTTGGTGTAAAATTGAAATGTATACTATTGGTATTGTCAAAGCTTTGCATGCACTGAGAAAACAACTTTTTTGTCTTGATGTGCACACGTATGAATCAACTTTCAGACATCTCAGAATCATGTGGGAAGTTAATCTAAAGTGTTTCCATTAGATTTGCAGTAAGTGCTTTGGTGTAAAATTGAAATGTATACTATTTGTATTGTCTAAGCATTGCATGCACTGAGATAACAACTTTTTTGTGTTGATGTGTACAGCCAGGAAACAACTTTCAAGCTACTAATAATCATGTGGGAAGTTAACCTTAGGTGTTTCCATTTGTTTGCAGTAAGTACTTTGGAGTAAAATTGAGATGTATACTACCTTAATGTCAGAGCATAGTAGCACTGAGAAAGAAACTTTTTTGTCTTGATGAACTGAGGCATGAAACAACTTTAAACCTGGTCATACTCATGTGGAAAGTTAACCTAAGGTGTTTCCATTAGGTTTGCAGTCAGGACTTTTGAGTACAATTGAAATGTATACTACTTTTATGTCAAAGCATTCTATTCACTGTGAAATCAACTTTTTTGTCTTTATGTGCATAGGTATGAAACAACTTTCAGACATCTCAGAATCATGTGGGAAGTTAACCTAAAGTGTTTCCATTAGGTTTGCAGTAAGTGCTTTGCTGTAAAATTGAAATGTATACTAATTGTATTGACTAAGCATTGCATGCACTGAGATAACAACTTTTTTGTGTTGATGTGTACAGCCGTGAAACAGCTTTCGAACTACTCATAATCATGTGGAAAGTTAACCTAAGCTGTATCCATTAGGTTTGCAGTCAGGACTTTTGAGTACAATTGAAATGTATACTACTTTTATGTCAAAGCATTCTATTCACTGTGAAATCAACTTTTTTGTCTTTATGTGCACAAGTATGAAAGAACTTTCAGACATCTCAGAATCATGTGGGAAGTTAACCTAAAGTGTTTCCATTAGGTTTGCAGTAAGTGCTTTGCTGTAAAATTGAAATGTATACTAATTGTATTGTCTAAGCATTGCATGCCCTGAGATAACAACTTTTTTGTGTTGATGTATACAGCCATGAAACAGCTTTCAAACTACTCATAATCATGTGGAAAGTTAACCTAAGCTGTATCCATTTGGTTTGCAGTCAGGACTTTTGAGTACAATTGAAATGTATACTACTTTTATGTCAAAGCATTCTATTCACTGTGAAATCAACATTTTTGTCTTTATGTGCACAGGTAAAAAACAACTTTCAGACATCTCAGAATCATGTGGGAAGTTAACCTAAAGTGTTTCCATTAGGTTTGCAGTAAGTGCTTTGGTGGAAAATTGAAATGTATGCTATTTGTATTGTCTAAGCATTGCATGCACTGAGATAACAACTTTTTTGTGTTGATGTCTACAGCCATGAAACAACTTTCAAACTACTCATAATGATGTGGAAAGTTAACCTAAGGTGTTTCCATTAGGTTTGCAGTAAGTGCTTTGGTGTAAAATTGAAATGTATAGTATTTGTATTGTCAAAGCTTTGCATGCACTGAGAAAACAACTTTTTTGTCTTGATGTGCACAGGTATGAAACAACTTTCAGACATCTCAGAACCATGTGGGAAGTTAATCTAAAGTGTTTCCATTAGGTTTGCAGTAAGTGCTTTGGTGGAAAATTGAAATGTATGCTATTTGTATTGTCTAAGCATTGCATGCACTGAGATAACAACTTTTTTTTGTTGATGTGTACAGACATGAAACAACTTTGAAACTACTCATAATCATGTGGAAAGTTAACCTAAGGTGTTTCCATTAGGTTTGCAGTAAGTGCTTTGGTGTAAAATTGAAATGTATACTATTGGTATTGTCAAAGCTTTGCATGCACTGAGAAAACAACTTTTTTGTCTTGATGTGCACAGGTATGAAACAACTTTCAGACATCTCAGAATCATGTGGGAAGTTAATCTAAAGTGTTTCCATTAGGTTTGCAGTAAGTGCTCTGGTGGAAAATTGAAATGTATGCTATTTGATTTGTCTATGCATTGCATGCACTGAGATAACAACTTTTTTTTGTTGATGTGTACAGACATGAAACAACTTTGAAACTACTCATAATCATGTGGAAAGTTAACCTAAGGTGTTTCCATTAGGTTTGCAGTAAGTGCTTTGGTGTAACATTGAAATGTATACTATTTGTATTCTAAAAGCATTGCATGCACTGAGAAAACAACTTTTTTGTCTTGATGTGCACAGCTATGAAACAACTTTCAGACATCTCAGAATCATGTGGGAAGTTAACCTAAGCTGTATCCATTAGGTTTGCAGTCAGGACTTTTGAGTACAATTGAAATGTATACTACTTTTATGTCAAAGCATTCTATTCACTGTGAAATCAACATTTTTGTCTTTATGTGCACAGGTAAAAAACAACTTTCAGACATCTCAGAATCATGTGGGAAGTTAATCTAAAGTGTTTCCATTAGATTTGCAGTAAGTGCTTTGGTGTAAAATTGAAATGTATACTATTTGTATTGTCTAAGCATTGCATGCACTGAGATAACAACTTTTTTGTGTTGATGTGTACAGCCAGGAAACAACTTTCAAACTACTAATAATCATGTGGGAAGTTAACCTTAGGTGTTTCCATTTGTTTGCAGTAAGTACTTTGGAGTAAAATTGAGATGTATACTACCTTAATGTCAGAGCATAGTAGCACTGAGAAAGAAACATTTTTTGTCTTGATGAACTGAGGCATGAAACAACTTTAAACCTAGTCATACTCATGTGGAAAGTTAACCTAAGGTGTTTCCATTAGGTTTGCAGTCAGGACTTTTGAGTACAATTGAAATGTATACTACTTTTATGTCAAAGCATTCTATTCACTGAGATAACAACTTTTTTGTGTTGATGTGTACAGCCATGAAACAACTTTCAAACTACTCATAATCATGTGGAAAGTTAACCTAAGGTGTTTCCATTAGGTTTGCAGTAAGTGCTTTGGTGTAAAAATGAAATGTATACTATTTGTATTGTCAAAGCTTTGCATGCACTGAGAAAACAACTTTTTTGTCTTTATGTGCACAGCTATGAAACAACTTTCAGACATCTCAGAATCATGTGGGAAGTTAACCTAAAGTGTTTCCATTAGGTTTGCAGTAAGTGCTTTGCTGTAAAATTGAAATGTATACTAATTGTATTGACTAAGCATTGCATGCACTGAGATAACAACTTTTTTGTGTTGATGTGTACAGCCATGAAACAGCTTTCGAACTACTCATAATCATGTGGAAAGTTAACCTAAGCTGTATCTATTAGGTTTGCAGTCAGGACTTTTGAGTACAATTGAAATGTATACTACTTTTATGTCAAAGCATTCTATTCACTGTGAAGTCAACTTTTTTGTCTTTATGTGCACAAGTATGAAACAACTTTCAGACATCTCAGAATCATGTGGGAAGTTAACCTAAAGTGTTTCCATTAGGTTTACAGTAAGTGCTTTGCTGTAAAATTGAAATGTATACTAATTGTATTGTCTAAGCATTGCATGCACTGAGATAACAACTTTTTTGTGTTGATGTATACAGCCATGAAACAGCTTTCAAACTACTCATAATCATGTGGAAAGTTAACCTAAGGTGTTTCCATTAGGTTTGCAGTAAGTGCTTTGGTGTAAAATTGAAATGTATAGTATTTGTATTGTCAAAGCTTTGCATGCACTGAGAAAACAACTTTTTTGTCTTGATGTGCACAGGTATGAAGCAACTTTCAGACATCTCAGAATCATGTGGGAAGTTAATCTAAAGTGTTTCCATTAGGTTTGCAGTAAGTGCTTTGGTGGAAAATTGAAATGTATGCTATTTGTATTGTCTAAGCATTGCATGCACTGAGATAACAACTTTTTTTTGTTGATGTGTACAGACATGAAACAACTTTGAAACTACTCATAATCATGTGGAAAGTTAACCTAAGGTGTTTCCATTAGGTTTGCAGTAAGTGCTTTGGTGTAACATTGAAATGTATACTATTTGTATTGTAAAAGCATTGCATGCACTGAGAAAACAACTTTTTTGTCTTGATGTGCACAGCTATGAAACAACTTTCAGACATCTCAGAATCATGTGGGAAGTTAACCTAAAGTGTTTCCATTAGGTTTGCAGTAAGTGCTTTGGTGGAAAATTGAAATGTATGCTATTTGTATTGTCTAAGCATTGCATGCACTGAGATAACAACTTTTTTGTGTTGATGTGTACAGCCATGAAACAACTTTCAAACTACTCATAATCATGTGGAAAGTTAACCTAAGGTGTTTCCATTAGGTTTGCAGTAAGTGCTTTGGTGTAAAATTGAAATGTATACTATTGGTATTGTCAAAGCTTTGCATGCACTGAGAAAACAACTTTTTTGTCTTGATGTGCACAGGTATGAAACAACTTTCAGACATCTCAGAATCATGTGGGAAGTTAATCTAAAGTGTTTCCATTAGGTTTGCAGTAAGTGCTCTGGTGGAAAATTGAAATGTATGCTATTTGTATTGTCTATGCATTGCATGCACTGAGATAACAACTTCTTTTTGTTGATGTGTACAGACATGAAACAACTTTGAAACTACTCATAATCATGTGGAAAGTTAACCTAAGGTGTTTCCATTAGGTTTGCAGTAAGTGCTTTGGTGTAACATTGAAATGTATAGTATTTGTATTCTAAAAGCATTGCATGCACTGAGAAAACAACTTTTTTGTCTTGATGTGCACAGCTATGAAACAACTTTCAGACATCTCAGAATCATGTGGGAAGTTAACCTAAGCTGTATCCATTAGGTTTGCAGTCAGGACTTTTGAGTACAATTGAAATGTATACTACTTTTATGTCAAAGCATTCTATTCACTGTGAAATCAACATTTTTGTCTTTATGTGCACAGGTAAAAAACAACTTTCAGACATCTCAGAATCATGTGGGAAGTTAACCTAAAGTGTTTCCATTAGGTTTGCAGTAAGTGCTTTGGTGGAAAATTGAAATGTATGCTATTTGTATTGTCTAAGCATTGCATGCACTGAGATAACAACTTTTTTGTGTTGATGTCTACAGCCATGAAACAACTTTCAAACTACTCATAATGATGTGGAAAGTTAACCTAAGGTGTTTCCATTAGGTTTGCAGTAAGTGCTTTGGTGTAAAATTGAAATGTATACTATTGGTATTGTCAAAGCTTTGCATGCACTGAGAAAACAACTTTTTTGTCTTGATGTGCACACGTATGAATCAACTTTCAGACATCTCAGAATCATGTGGGAAGTTAATCTAAAGTGTTTCCATTAGATTTGCAGTAAGTGCTTTGGTGTAAAATTGAAATGTATACTATTTGTATTGTCTAAGCATTGCATGCACTGAGATAACAACTTTTTTGTGTTGATGTGTACAGCCAGGAAACAACTTTCAAACTACTAATAATCATGTGGGAAGTTAACCTTAGGTGTTTCCATTTGTTTGCAGTAAGTACTTTGGAGTAAAATTGAGATGTATACTACCTTAATGTCAGAGCATAGTAGCACTGAGAAAGAAACTTTTTTGTCTTGATGAACTGAGGCATGAAACAACTTTAAACCTGGTCATACTCATGTGGAAAGTTAACCTAAGGTGTTTCCATTAGGTTTGCAGTCAGGACTTTTGAGTGCAATTGAAATGTATACTACTTTTATGTCAAAGCATTCTATTCACTGTGAAATCAACTTTTTTGTCTTTATGTGCATAGGTATGAAACAACTTTCAGACATCTCAGAATCATGTGGGAAGTTAACCTAAAGTGTTTCCATTAGTTTTGCAGTAAGTGCTTTGGTGTAAATTTGAAATGTATACTATTTGCATTGTCTAAGCATTGCAAGCACTGAGTTAACAACTTTTTTGTGTTGATGTGTACAGCCATGAAACAACTTTCAAACTACTCATAATCATGTGGAAAGTCAACCTAAGGTGTTTCCATTTGATTGCAGTAAGTACTTTGGAGTAAAATTGAGATGTATACTACCTTAATGTCAGAGCATAGTAGCACTGAGAAATAAACTTTTTTGTCTTGATGAACTGAGGCATGAAACAACTTTAAACCTAGTCATACTCATGTGGAAAGTTAACCTAAGGTGTTTCCATTAGGTTTGCAGTCAGGACTTTTGAGTACAATTGAAATGTATACTACTTTTATGTCAAAGCATTCTATTCACTGAGAAAACAACTTTTTTGTCTTTATGTGCACAGGTATGAAACAACTTTCAGACATCTCAGAATCATGTGGGAAGTTAACCTAAAGTGTTTCCATTAGGTTTGCAGTAAGTGCTTTGCTGTAAAATTGAAATGCATACTAATTGTATTGACTAAGCATTGCATGCACTGAGATAACAACTTTTTTGTGTTGATGTGTACAGCCATGAAACAGCTTTCGAACTACTCATAATCATGTGGAAAGTTAACCTAAGCTGAATCCATTAGGTTTGCAGTCAGGACCTTTGAGTACAATTGAAATGTATACTACTTTTATGTCAAAGCATTCTATTCACTGTGAAATCAACTTTTTTGTCTTTATGTGCACAAGTATGAAACAACTTTCAGACATCTCAGAATCATGTGGGAAGTTAACCTAAAGTGTTTCCATTAGGTTTGCAGTAAGTGCTTTGCTGTAAAATTGAAATGTATACTAATTGTATTGTCTAAGCATTGCATGCCCTGAGATAACAACTTTTTTGTGTTGATGTATACAGCCATGAAACAGCTTTCAAACTACTCATAATCATGTGGAAAGTTAACCTAAGCTGTATCCATTAGGTTTGCAGTCAGGACTTTTGAGTACAATTGAAATGTATACTACTTTTATGTCAAAGCATTCTATTCACTGTGAAATCAACATTTTTGTCTTTATGTGCACAGGTAAAAAACAACTTTCAGACATCTCAGAATCATGTGGGAAGTTAACCTAAAGTGTTTCCATTAGGTTTGCAGTAAGTGCTTTGGTGGAAAATTGAAATGTATGCTATTTGTATTGTCTAAGCATTGCATGCACTGAGATAACAACTTTTTTGTGTTGATGTCTACAGCCATGAAACAACTTTCAAACTACTCATAATGATGTGGAAAGTTAACCTAAGGTGTTTCCATTAGGTTTGCAGTAAGTGCTTTGGTGTAAAATTGAAATGTATACTATTGGTATTGTCAAAGCTTTGCATGCACTGAGAAAACAACTTTTTTGTCTTGATGTGCACACGTATGAATCAACTTTCAGACATCTCAGAATCATGTGGGAAGTTAATCTAAAGTGTTTCCATTAGATTTGCAGTAAGTGCTTTGGTGTAAAATTGAAATGTATACTATTTGTATTGTCTAAGCATTGCATGCACTGAGATAACAACTTTTTTGTGTTGATGTGTACAGCCAGGAAACAACTTTCAAGCTACTAATAATCATGTGGGAAGTTAACCTTAGGTGTTTCCATTTGTTTGCAGTAAGTACTTTGGAGTAAAATTGAGATGTATACTACCTTAATGTCAGAGCATAGTAGCACTGAGAAAGAAACTTTTTTGTCTTGATGAACTGAGGCATGAAACAACTTTAAACCTGGTCATACTCATGTGGAAAGTTAACCTAAGGTGTTTCCATTAGGTTTGCAGTCAGGACTTTTGAGTACAATTGAAATGTATACTACTTTTATGTCAAAGCATTCTATTCACTGTGAAATCAACTTTTTTGTCTTTATGTGCACAAGTATGAAAGAACTTTCAGACATCTCAGAATCATGTGGGAAGTTAACCTAAGGTGTTTCCATTAGGTTTGCAGTAAGTGCTTTGGTGTAAAAATGAAATGTATACTATTTGTATTGTCAAAGCTTTGCATGCACTGAGAAAACAACTTTTTTGTCTTTATGTGCACAGCTATGAAACAACTTTCAGACATCTCAGAATCATGTGGGAAGTTAACCTAAAGTGTTTCCATTAGGTTTGCAGTAAGTGCTTTGCTGTAAAATTGAAATGTATACTAATTGTATTGACTAAGCATTGCATGCACTGAGATAACAACTTTTTTGTGTTGATGTGTACAGCCATGAAACAGCTTTCGAACTACTCATAATCATGTGGAAAGTTAACCTAAGCTGTATCTATTAGGTTTGCAGTCAGGACTTTTGAGTACAATTGAAATGTATACTACTTTTATGTCAAAGCATTCTATTCACTGTGAAGTCAACTTTTTTGTCTTTATGTGCACAAGTATGAAACAACTTTCAGACATCTCAGAATCATGTGGGAAGTTAACCTAAAGTGTTTCCATTAGGTTTACAGTAAGTGCTTTGCTGTAAAATTGAAATGTATACTAATTGTATTGTCTAAGCATTGCATGCACTGAGATAACAACTTTTTTGTGTTGATGTATACAGCCATGAAACAGCTTTCAAACTACTCATAATCATGTGGAAAGTTAACCTAAGGTGTTTCCATTAGGTTTGCAGTAAGTGCTTTGGTGTAAAATTGAAATGTATAGTATTTGTATTGTCAAAGCTTTGCATGCACTGAGAAAACAACTTTTTTGTCTTGATGTGCACAGGTATGAAAAAACTTTCAGACATCTCAGAATCATGTGGGAAGTTAATCTAAAGTGTTTCCATTAGGTTTGCAGTAAGTGCTCTGGTGGAAAATTGAAATGTATGCTATTTGTATTGTCTATGCATTGCATGCACTGAGATAACAACTTTTTTTTGTTGATGTGTACAGACATGAAACAACTTTGAAACTACTCATAATCATGTGGAAAGTTAACCTAAGGTGTTTCCATTAGGTTTGCAGTAAGTGCTTTGGTGTAACATTGAAATGTATAGTATTTGTATTCTAAAAGCATTGCATGCACTGAGAAAACAACTTTTTTGTCTTGATGTGCACAGCTATGAAACAACTTTCAGACATCTCAGAATCATGTGGGAAGTTAACCTAAGCTGTATCCATTAGGTTTGCAGTCAGGACTTTTGAGTACAATTGAAATGTATACTACTTTTATGTCAAAGCATTCTATTCACTGTGAAATCAACATTTTTGTCTTTATGTGCACAGGTAAAAAACAACTTTCAGACATCTCAGAATCATGTGGGAAGTTAACCTAAAGTGTTTCCATTAGGTTTGCAGTAAGTGCTTTGGTGGAAAATTGAAATGTATGCTATTTGTATTGTCTAAGCATTGCATGCACTGAGATAACAACTTTTTTGTGTTGATGTCTACAGCCATGAAACAACTTTCAAACTACTCATAATGATGTGGAAAGTTAACCTAAGGTGTTTCCATTAGGTTTGCAGTAAGTGCTTTGGTGTAAAATTGAAATGTATACTATTGGTATTGTCAAAGCTTTGCATGCACTGAGAAAACAACTTTTTTGTCTTGATGTGCACACGTATGAATCAACTTTCAGACATCTCAGAATCATGTGGGAAGTTAATCTAAAGTGTTTCCATTAGATTTGCAGTAAGTGCTTTGGTGTAAAATTGAAATGTATACTATTTGTATTGTCTAAGCATTGCATGCACTGAGATAACAACTTTTTTGTGTTGATGTGTACAGCCAGGAAACAACTTTCAAACTACTAATAATCATGTGGGAAGTTAACCTTAGGTGTTTCCATTTGTTTGCAGTAAGTACTTTGGAGTAAAATTGAGATGTATACTACCTTAATGTCAGAGCATAGTAGCACTGAGAAAGAAACTTTTTTGTCTTGATGAACTGAGGCATGAAACAACTTTAAACCTGGTCATACTCATGTGGAAAGTTAACCTAAGGTGTTTCCATTAGGTTTGCAGTCAGGACTTTTGAGTGCAATTGAAATGTATACTACTTTTATGTCAAAGCATTCTATTCACTGTGAAATCAACTTTTTTGTCTTTATGTGCATAGGTATGAAACAACTTTCAGACATCTCAGAATCATGTGGGAAGTTAACCTAAAGTGTTTCCATTAGTTTTGCAGTAAGTGCTTTGGTGTAAATTTGAAATGTATACTATTTGCATTGTCTAAGCATTGCATGCACTGAGTTAACAACTTTTTTGTGTTGATGTGTACAGCCATGAAACAACTTTCAAACTACTCATAATCATGTGGAAAGTCAACCTAAGGTGTTTCCATTTGATTGCAGTAAGTACTTTGGAGTAAAATTGAGATGTATACTACCTTAATGTCAGAGCATAGTAGCACTGAGAAATAAACTTTTTTGTCTTGATGAACTGAGGCATGAAACAACTTTAAACCTAGTCATACTCATGTGGAAAGTTAACCTAAGGTGTTTCCATTAGGTTTGCAGTCAGGACTTTTGAGTACAATTGAAATGTATACTACTTTTATGTCAAAGCATTCTATTCACTGAGAAAACAACTTTTTTGTCTTTATGTGCACAGGTATGAAACAACTTTCAGACATCTCAGAATCATGTGGGAAGTTAACCTAAAGTGTTTCCATTAGGTTTGCAGTAAGTGCTTTGCTGTAAAATTGAAATGCATACTAATTGTATTGACTAAGCATTGCATGCACTGAGATAACAACTTTTTTGTGTTGATGTGTACAGCCATGAAACAGCTTTCGAACTACTCATAATCATGTGGAAAGTTAACCTAAGCTGTATCCATTAGGTTTGCAGTCAGGACCTTTGAGTACAATTGAAATGTATACTACTTTTATGTCAAAGCATTCTATTCACTGTGAAATCAACTTTTTTGTCTTTATGTGCACAAGTATGAAACAACTTTCAGACATCTCAGAATCATGTGGGAAGTTAACCTAAAGTGTTTCCATTAGGTTTGCAGTAAGTGCTTTGCTGTAAAATTGAAATGTATACTAATTGTATTGTCTAAGCATTGCATGCCCTGAGATAACAACTTTTTTGTGTTGATGTATACAGCCATGAAACAGCTTTCAAACTACTCATAATCATGTGGAAAGTTAACCTAAGCTGTATCCATTAGGTTTGCAGTCAGGACTTTTGAGTACAATTGAAATGTATACTACTTTTATGTCAAAGCATTCTATTCACTGTGAAATCAACATTTTTGTCTTTATGTGCACAGGTAAAAAACAACTTTCAGACATCTCAGAATCATGTGGGAAGTTAACCTAAAGTGTTTCCATTAGGTTTGCAGTAAGTGCTTTGGTGGAAAATTGAAATGTATGCTATTTGTATTGTCTAAGCATTGCATGCACTGAGATAACAACTTTTTTGTGTTGATGTCTACAGCCATGAAACAACTTTCAAACTACTCATAATGATGTGGAAAGTTAACCTAAGGTGTTTCCATTAGGTTTGCAGTAAGTGCTTTGGTGTAAAATTGAAATGTATACTATTGGTATTGTCAAAGCTTTGCATGCACTGAGAAAACAACTTTTTTGTCTTGATGTGCACACGTATGAATCAACTTTCAGACATCTCAGAATCATGTGGGAAGTTAATCTAAAGTGTTTCCATTAGATTTGCAGTAAGTGCTTTGGTGTAAAATTGAAATGTATACTATTTGTATTGTCTAAGCATTGCATGCACTGAGATAACAACTTTTTTGTGTTGATGTGTACAGCCAGGAAACAACTTTCAAGCTACTAATAATCATGTGGGAAGTTAACCTTAGGTGTTTCCATTTGTTTGCAGTAAGTACTTTGGAGTAAAATTGAGATGTATACTACCTTAATGTCAGAGCATAGTAGCACTGAGAAAGAAACTTTTTTGTCTTGATGAACTGAGGCATGAAACAACTTTAAACCTGGTCATACTCATGTGGAAAGTTAACCTAAGGTGTTTCCATTAGATTTGCAGTCAGGACTTTTGAGTACAATTGAAATGTATACTACTTTTATGTCAAAGCATTCTATTCACTGTGAAATCAACTTTTTTGTCTTTATGTGCACAAGTATGAAAGAACTTTCAGACATCTCAGAATCATGTGGGAAGTTAACCTAAGGTGTTTCCATTAGGTTTGCAGTAAGTGCTTTGGTGTAAAAATGAAATGTATACTATTTGTATTGTCAAAGCTTTGCATGCACTGAGAAAACAACTTTTTTGTCTTTATGTGCACAGCTATGAAACAACTTTCAGACATCTCAGAATCATGTGGGAAGTTAACCTAAAGTGTTTCCATTAGGTTTGCAGTAAGTGCTTTGGCTGGAAAATTGAAATGTATAGCTATTTGTATTGACTAAGCATTGCATGCACTGAGATAACAACTTTTTTGTGTTGATGTCTACAGCCATGAAACACTTTCAACTACTCATAATGCATGTGGAAAGTTAACCTAAGGCTGTATCATTAGGTTTGCAGTCAGTGACTTTGGAGTACAATTGAAATGTATACTACTTGGTATTGTCAAAGCATTGCTATGCACTGTGAAGTCAACTTTTTTGTCTTGATGTGCACAAGTATGAATCAACTTTCAGACATCTCAGAATCATGTGGGAAGTTAATCTAAAGTGTTTCCATTAGTTTAGCAGTAAGTGCTTTGGCTGTAAAATTGAAATGTATACTAATTGTATTGTCTAAGCATTGCATGCACTGAGATAACAACTTTTTTGTGTTGATGTATACAGCCATGAAACAGCTTTCAAACTACTCATAATCATGTGGAAAGTTAACCTATCGTGTTTCCATTAGGTTTGCAGTAAATGCTTTGGTGTAAAATTGAAATGTATACTATATGTATTGTAAAAGCATTGCATGCACTGAGAAAACAGCTTTTTTGTCTTGATGTGCACAGGTATGAAACAACTTTCAGACATCTCAGAATCATGTGGGAAGTTAATCTAAAGTGTTTCCATTAGGTTTGCAGTAAGTGCTTTGGTGGAAAATTGAAATGTATGCTATTTGTATTGTCTAAGCATTGCATGCACTGAGATAACAACTTTTTTTTGTTGATGTGTACAGACATGAAACAACTTTGAAACTACTCATAATCATGTGGAAAGTTAACCTAAGGTGTTTCCATTAGGTTTGCAGTAAGTGCTTTGGTGTAACATTGAAATGTATACTATTTGTATTGTAAAAGCATTGCATGCACTGAGAAAACAACTTTTTTGTCTTGATGTGCACAGCTATGAAACAACTTTCAGACATCTCAGAATCATGTGGGAAGTTAACCTAAAGTGTTTCCATTAGGTTTGCAGTAAGTGCTTTGGTGGAAAATTGAAATGTATGCTATTTGTA
>NW_027276793.1:0-35119 GCF_030028105.1 Mobula birostris | reverse complement strand
GAGTCTCCACCAGCCCACCAACTCCCCCAGTACAGTCTCCACCAGCCCAACAACTCCCCCAGTACAGAGTCTCCACCAGCCCACCAACTCCCCCAGTACAGAGTCCCCACCAGCCAACCAACTCCCCCAGTACAGTCTCAACCAACTCACCAACTCCCCCAGTACAGTCTCCACCAGCCCACCAACTCCTCCAGTACAGAGTCTCCACCAGCCCACCAACTCCCCCAGTACAGTCTCCACCAGCCCACTAACTTCCCCAGTACAGAGTCTCCAACAGCCCACCAACTCCCCCAGTACAGAGTCCCACCAGCCCACCAACTCCCCCAGTACAGAGTCTCCAGCAGCCCACCAACTCCCCAGTACAGTCTCCACCAACCCACCAACTCGCCAGTACAGTCTCCACCAGCCAACCAAATCCCCCGGTACAGTCTTCACCAGCTCACCAACTCCCCAGTACAGTCTCCACCAGCCCACCATCTCCTCCAGTGCAGAATCTCCACCAGCCCACCAACTCCGCCAGTACACAGTCTCCACCAGCCAACCAAATCCCCCGGTACAGTCTCCACAAGCTCACCAACTGCCCCAGTACAGAGTCTCCACCAGCCCACCAACTCCCCAGTACAGTCTCCACCAGCCCACCAACTCCCCCAGTACAGAGTCCCCAGCAGCCCACCAACTCCCCCAGTGCAGTCCCCACAAGCCCACCAACTCCCCCAGTACAGTCTCCACCAGCCCACCAACTACCCCAGTACAGAGTCTCCACTAGTCCACCAACTCCCCCAGTACAGTCTCCACCAGCCACCAACTCCCCCAGTACAGTCTCCACCAGCCCACCAACTCCACCAGTACAGAGTCTCCGCAAGCCCACCACTCCCCAGTACAGTCTCTACCAGCCCACCAACTCTCCCAGTATAGAGTCTCCACAAGCCCACCAACTCCCCCAGTATAGAGTCTACACCAGTCCACCAACTTCCACAGTACAGAGTCTCCATTAGCCCACCAACTTCCCAAGTACAGTCTCCACCAGCCCACCAACTTCCCCAGTACAGAGTCTCCAACAGCCCACCAACTCCCCAGTACAGAGTCCCCACCAGCCCACCAATTCCCCCAGTACAGGGTCTTCAGCAGCCCACCAACTCCCCCAGTACAGTCTGCACCAACCCACCAACTCCCCCAGTACATTCTCCACCAGCCCACCAACTCCTCCAGTGCAGAATCTCCACCAGCCCACCAACTCCGCCAGTACAGAGTCTCCACCAGCCAACCAAATCCCCCAGTACGGTCTCCACCAGCTCACCAGCTCCCCCAGTACAGGGTCTCCACCAGCCCACCAACTCCCCAGTACAGAGTCCCCACCAGCCCACCAACTCCCCCAGTACAGTCCCCACCAGCCCACCAACTCCCCCAGTACAGTCTCCACCAGCCCACCAACTCCCCCAGTGCAGGGTCTCCACCAGCCCACCAACTCCCCCAGTACAGTTTCCAACAGCCCACCAACACCCCTAATACGGAGTTTCCAACAACCCACCAACTCCCCCAGTACAGAGTCTCCACCAGCCCACCAACTCCCCCAGTACAGTCTCCACCAGCCCACCAACTCCCCCAGTACAGAGTCTCCACCAGCCCACCAACTCCCCCAGTACTGTCTCCACCAGCCCACAAACTCCCCCAGTACAGAGTCTCCACCAGCCCACCAACTCCCCCAGTACAGTCTCCACCAGCCCACCAACTCCCCCAGTGCATTCTCCAATAGCCCATCAACTCCCCCAGTACAGAGTGTACACCAGCCCACCAACTCCCCCAGTACAGAGTCTCCATTAGCCCACCAACTCCCCCAGTACAGTCTCCACCAGCCCACCAAGTCCCCCAGTACAGAGTCCCCACTAGCCCACCAACTCCCCCAGTACAGAGTCTCCACCAGCCCACCAACTCCCCCAGTACAGTCTCCACCAGCCCAACAACTCCCCCAGTACAGAGTCTCCACCAGCCCACCAACACCCCCAGTACAGAGTCCCCACCAGCCAACCAACTCCCCCAGTACAGTCTCAACCAACTCACCAACTCCCCCAGTACAGTCTCCACCAGCCCACCAACTCCTCCAGTACAGAGTCTCCACCAGCCCACCAACTCCCCAGTACAGTCTCCACCAGCCCACTAACTTCCCCAGTACAGAGTCTCCACCAGCCACCAACTCCCCCAGTACAGTCTCCACCAGCCCACCAACTCCACCAGTACAGAGTCTGCACCAGCCCACCAACTCCCCCAGTACAGTCTCCACCAGCCCACCAACTCCACCAGTACAGAGTCTCCACCAGCCCACCAACTACCCCAGTACAGAGTCTACACCAGCCCACAAACTCCCACTGTACAGTCTCCACCAGCCCACCAACTCCCCCAGTACAGAGTCTCCACCAGCCACCAACTCCCCCAGTACAGTCTCCAGCAGCCCACCAACTCCCCCAGTACAGAGTCTCCACCAGCCCACCAACTCCCCCAGTACAGTCTCCACCAGCCCACCAACTCCCCCAGTACAGAGTCTCCACAAGCCCACCAACTCCCCAGTATAGAGACTACACCAGTCCACCAACTTCCACAGTACAGAGTCTCCATTAGCCCACCAACTCCCCAAGTACAGTCTCTATCAGCCCACCAACTCCCCCAGGACAGAGTCTCCAACAGCCACCAACTCCCCCAGTGCAGAGTCCCCACCAGCCCACCAACTATCCCAGTACAGAGTCTCCAGCAGCCCACCAACTCCCCCAGTACAGTCTCCACCAACCCACAAACTCCCCCAGTACAGTCTCCAACAGCCCACCAACTCCTCCAGTGCAGAATCTCCACCAGCCCACCAACTCCGCCAGTATAGAGTCTCCACCAGCCAACCAAATCCCCCGGTACGGACTCCACCAGCTCACCAGCTCCCCCGCTTCCCCAGTACAGAGTCTCCACCTGCCCAGCAACTCCCCAGTACAGTCTCCACTAGCCCACCAACTCCCCAGTACAGAGTCCCCACCAGCCCACCAACTCCCCAGTACAGTCCCCAGCAGCCCACCAACTCCCCCAGTACAGTCTCCAACAGCCCACCAACTCCCCCAGTACAGGGTCTCCACCAGCCCACCAACTCCCCCAGTACAGTCTCCACCAGCCCACCAACACCCCCAGTACGGAGTTTCCACCAACCCACCAACTCCCCCACTACAGTGTCTGCACCAGCCCACCAAATCCCCGAGTACAGTCTCCACCAGCCCACCAACTCCCCCAGTACAGAGTCCCCACCAGCCCACCAACTCCCCGAGTAGAGTCTCCACCAGGCCACCAACTCCCCCAGTACAGTCTCCACCAGCCCACCAACTCCCCCAGTACAGAGTCTCCACCAGCCCACCAACTCCCCCAGTACAGAGTCTCCACCAGCCCACCAACTCCCCCAGTACAGTCTCTACCAGCCCACCAACTCCCCCAGTACAGAGTCCCCACTTGCCCACCAACTCCCCCAGTACAGAGTCTCCACCAGCCCACCAACTCCCCCAATACAGTCTCCACCAGCCGACTAACTTCCCCAGTACAGAGTCTCCAACAGCCCACCAACTCCCGCAGTACAGAGTCCCCACCAGCCCACCAACTCCCCCAGTACAGAGTCTCCAGCAGCCCACAAACTCCCCCAGTACAGTCTCCACCAACCCACCAACTCCCCCAGTACAATCTCCACCAGCCCACCATCTCCTCCAGTGCAGAATCTCCACCAGCCCACCAACTCCGCCAGTACAGAGTCTCCACCAGCCAACCAAATCCCCCGGTACAGTCTCCACAAGCTCACCAACTGCCCCAGTACAGAGTCTCCACCAGCCCACCAACTCCCCCAGTACAGTCTCCACCAGCCACCAACTCCCCCAGTACAGAGTCCCCAGCAGCCCACCAACTCCCCCAGTGCAGTCCCCACAAGCCCACCAATTCCCCCAGTACAGTCTCCACCAGCCCACCAACTACCCCAGTACAGAGTCTCCACTAGTCCACCAACTCCCCCAGTACAGTCTCCACCAGCCACCAACTCCCCCAGTACAGTCTCCACCAGCCCACCAACTCCACCAGTACAGAGTCTCCGCAAGCCCACCAACTCCCCCAGTACAGTCTCTACCAGCCCACCAACTCTCCCAGTATAGAGTCTCCACAAGCCCACCAACTCCCCCAGTATAGAGTCTACACCAGTCCACCAACTTCCACAGTACAGAGTCTCCATTAGCCCACCAACTTCCCAAGTACAGTCTCCACCAGCCCACCAACTTCCCCAGTACAGAGTCTCCAACAGCCCACCAACTCCCCCAGTACAGAGTCCCCACCAGCCCACCAATTCCCCCAGTACAGGGTCTTCAGCAGCCCACCAACTCCCCCAGTACAGTCTGCACCAACCCACCAACTCCCCCAGTACAGTCTCCACCAGCCCACCAACTCCTCCAGTGCAGAATCTCCACCAGCCCACCAACTCCGCCAGTACAGAGTCTCCACCAGCCAACCAAATCCCCCAGTACGGTCTCCACCAGCTCACCAGCTCCCCCAGTACAGGGTCTCCACCAGCCCACCAACTCCCCCAGTACAGAGTCCCCACCAGCCCACCAACTCCCCCAGTACAGTCCCCACCAGCCCACCAACTCCCCCAGTACAGTCTCCACCAGCCCACCAACTCCCCCAGTGCAGGGTCTCCACCAGCCCACCAACTCCCCCACTACAGTTTCCAACAGCCCACCAACACCCCCAGTACGGAGTTTCCAACAACCCACCAACTCCCCCAGTACAGAGTCTCCACCAGCCCACCAACTCCCCGAGTACAGTCTCCACCAGCCCACCAACTCCCCCAGTACAGAATCCCCACCAGCCCACCAACTCCCCGAGTACAGTCTCCACCAATCCACCAACTCCCCCAGTACAGTCTCCACCAGCCCACCAACTCCCCCAGTACAGAGTATCCACCAGCCCACCAACTCCCCCAGTACAGTCTCCACCAGCCCACCAACTCCCCCAGTACAGAGTCTCCACCAGCCCACCAAGTCCCCCAGTAGAGTCTCCACCAGCCCACCAACTCCCCCAGTGCATTCTCCAATAGCCCATCAACTCCCCCAGTACAGAGTGTACACCAGCCCACCAACTCCCCCAGTACAGAGTCTCCATTAGCCCACCAACTCCCCCAGTACAGTTTCCACCAGCCCACCAACTCCCCCAGTACAGAGTCCCCACTAGCCCACCAACTCCCCCAGTACAGAGTCTCCACCAGCCCACCAACTCCCCCAGTACAGTCTCCACCAGCCCAACAACTCCCCCAGTACAGAGTCTCCACCAGCCCACCAACTCCCCCAGTACAGAGTCCCCACCAGCCAACCAACTCCCCCAGTACAGTCTCAACCAACTCACCAACTCCCCCAGTACAGTCTCCACCAGCCCACCAACTCCTCCAGTACAGAGTCTCCACCAGCCCACCAACTCCCCAGTACAGTCTCCACCAGCCCACTAACTTCCCCAGTACAGAGTCTCCAACAGCCCACCAACTCCCCCAGTACAGAGTCCCCACCAGCCCACCAACTCCCCCAGTACAGAGTCTCCAGCAGCCCACCAACTCCCCCAGTACAGTCTCCACCAACCCACCAACTCGCCAGTACAGTCTCCACCAGCCAACCAAATCCCCCGGTACAGTCTTCACCAGCTCACCAACTCCCCCAGTACAGTCTCCACCAGCCCACCATCTCCTCCAGTGCAGAATCTCCACCAGCCCACCAACTCCGCCAGTACAGAGTCTCCACCAGCCAACCAAATCCCCCGGTACAGTCTCCACAAGCTCACCAACTGCCCCAGTACAGAGTCTCCACCAGCCCACCAACTCCCCCAGTACAGTCTCCACCAGCCCACCAACTCCCCCAGTACAGAGTCCCCAGCAGCCCACCAACTCCCCCAGTGCAGTCCCCACAAGCCCACCAACTCCCCCAGTACAGTCTCCACCAGCCCACCAACTACCCCAGTACAGAGTCTCCACTAGTCCACCAACTCCCCCAGTACAGTCTCCACCAGCCACCAACTCCCCCAGTACAGTCTCCACCAGCCCACCAACTCCACCAGTACAGAGTCTCCGCAAGCCCACCAACTCCCCCAGTACAGTCTCTACCAGCCCACCAACTCTCCCAGTATAGAGTCTCCACAAGCCCACCAACTCCCCCAGTATAGAGTCTACACCAGTCCACCAACTTCCACAGTACAGAGTCTCCATTAGCCCACCAACTTCCCAAGTACAGTCTCCACCAGCCCACCAACTTCCCCAGTACAGAGTCTCCAACAGCCCACCAACTCCCCAGTACAGAGTCCCCACCAGCCCACCAATTCCCCCAGTACAGGGTCTTCAGCAGCCCACCAACTCCCCCAGTACAGTCTGCACCAACCCACCAACTCCCCCAGTACATTCTCCACCAGCCCACCAACTCCTCCAGTGCAGAATCTCCACCAGCCCACCAACTCCGCCAGTACAGAGTCTCCACCAGCCAACCAAATCCCCCAGTACGGTCTCCACCAGCTCACCAGCTCCCCCAGTACAGGGTCTCCACCAGCCCACCAACTCCCCCAGTACAGAGTCCCCACCAGCCCACCAACTCCCCCAGTACAGTCCCCACCAGCCCACCAACTCCCCCAGTACAGTCTCCACCAGCCCACCAACTCCCCCAGTGCAGGGTCTCCACCAGCCACCAACTCCCCCAGTACAGTTTCCAACAGCCCACCAACACCCCCAGTACGGAGTTTCCAACAACCCACCAACTCCCCCAGTACAGAGTCTCCACCAGCCCACCAACTCCCCCAGTACAGTCTCCACCAGCCCACCAACTCCCCCAGTACAGAGTCTCCACCAGCCCACCAACTCCCCCAGTACTGTCTCCACCAGCCCACAAACTCCCCCAGTACAGAGTCTCCACCAGCCCACCAACTCCCCCAGTACAGTCTCCACCAGCCCACCAACTCCCCCAGTGCATTCTCCAATAGCCCATCAACTCCCCCAGTACAGAGTGTACACCAGCCCACCAACTCCCCCAGTACAGAGTCTCCATTAGCCCACCAACTCCCCAGTACAGTCTCCACCAGCCCACCAAGTCCCCAGTACAGAGTCCCCACTAGCCCACCAACTCCCCCAGTACAGAGTCTCCACCAGCCCACCAACTCCCCCAGTACAGTCTCCACCAGCCCAACAACTCCCCCAGTACAGAGTCTCCACCAGCCCACCAACACCCCCAGTACAGAGTCCCCACCAGCCAACCAACTCCCCCAGTACAGTCTCAACCAACTCACCAACTCCCCCAGTACAGTCTCCACCAGCCCACCAACTCCTCCAGTACAGAGTCTCCACCAGCCCACCAACTCCCCCAGTACAGTCTCCACCAGCCCACTAACTTCCCCAGTACAGAGTCTCCACCAGCCACCAACTCCCCCAGTACAGTCTCCACCAGCCCACCAACTCCACCAGTACAGAGTCTCCACCAGCCCACCAACTCCCCCAGTACAGTCTCCACCAGCCCACCAACTCCACCAGTACAGAGTCTCCACCAGCCCACCAACTCCCCCAGTACAGAGTCTACACCAGCCCACAAACTCCCACTGTACAGTCTCCACCAGCCCACCAACTCCCCCAGTACAGAGTCTCCACCAGCCACCAACTCCCCCAGTACAGTCTCCAGCAGCCCACCAACTCCCCCAGTACAGAGTCTCCACCAGCCCACCAACTCCCCCAGTACAGTCTCCACCAGCCCACCAACTCCCCCAGTACAGAGTCTCCACAAGCCCACCAACTCCCCCAGTATAGAGACTACACCAGTCCACCAACTTCCACAGTACAGAGTCTCCATTAGCCCACCAACTCCCCAAGTACAGTCTCTATCAGCCCACCAACTCCCCCAGGACAGAGTCTCCAACAGCCCACCAACTCCCCCAGTGCAGAGTCCCCACCAGCCCACCAACTATCCCAGTACAGAGTCTCCAGCAGCCCACCAACTCCCCCAGTACAGTCTCCACCAACCCACAAACTCCCCCAGTACAGTCTCCAACAGCCCACCAACTCCTCCAGTGCAGAATCTCCACCAGCCCACCAACTCCGCCAGTATAGAGTCTCCACCAGCCAACCAAATCCCCCGGTACGGACTCCACCAGCTCACCAGCTCCCCCGCTTCCCCAGTACAGAGTCTCCACCTGCCCAGCAACTCCCCCCAGTACAGTCTCCACTAGCCCACCAACTCCCCCAGTACAGAGTCCCCACCAGCCCACCAACTCCCCCAGTACAGTCCCCAGCAGCCCACCAACTCCCCCAGTACAGTCTCCAACAGCCCACCAACTCCCCCAGTACAGGGTCTCCACCAGCCCACCAACTCCCCCAGTACAGTCTCCACCAGCCCACCAACACCCCCAGTACGGAGTTTCCACCAACCTACCAACTCCCCCACTACAGTGTCTGCACCAGCCCACCAAATCCCCGAGTACAGTCTCCACCAGCCCACCAACTCCCCCAGTACAGAGTCCCCACCAGCCCACCAACTCCCCGAGTAGAGTCTCCACCAGGCCACCAACTCCCCCAGTACAGTCTCCACCAGCCCACCAACTCCCCCAGTACAGAGTCTCCACCAGCCCACCAACTCCCCAGTACAGAGTCTCCACCAGCCCACCAACTCCCCCAGTACAGTCTCTACCAGCCCACCAACTCCCCCAGTACAGAGTCCCCACTTGCCCACCAACTCCCCCAGTACAGAGTCTCCACCAGCCCACCAACTCCCCAATACAGTCTCCACCAGCCGACTAACTTCCCCAGTACAGAGTCTCCAACAGCCCACCAACTCCCGCAGTACAGAGTCCCCACCAGCCCACCAACTCCCCCAGTACAGAGTCTCCAGCAGCCCACAAACTCCCCCAGTACAGTCTCCACCAACCCACCAACTCCCCCAGTACAATCTCCACCAGCCCACCATCTCCTCCAGTGCAGAATCTCCACCAGCCCACCAACTCCGCCAGTACAGAGTCTCCACCAGCCAACCAAATCCCCCGGTACAGTCTCCACAAGCTCACCAACTGCCCCAGTACAGAGTCTCCACCAGCCCACCAACTCCCCCAGTACAGTCTCCACCAGCCCACCAACTCCCCCAGTACAGAGTCCCCAGCAGCCCACCAACTCCCCCAGTGCAGTCCCCACAAGCCCACCAATTCCCCCAGTACAGTCTCCACCAGCCCACCAACTACCCCAGTACAGAGTCTCCACTAGTCCACCAACTCCCCCAGTACAGTCTCCACCAGCCACCAACTCCCCCAGTACAGTCTCCACCAGCCCACCAACTCCACCAGTACAGAGTCTCCGCAAGCCCACCAACTCCCCCAGTACAGTCTCTACCAGCCCACCAACTCTCCCAGTATAGAGTCTCCACAAGCCCACCAACTCCCCCAGTATAGAGTCTACACCAGTCCACCAACTTCCACAGTACAGAGTCTCCATTAGCCCACCAACTTCCCAAGTACAGTCTCCACCAGCCCACCAACTTCCCCAGTACAGAGTCTCCAACAGCCCACCAACTCCCCCAGTACAGAGTCCCCACCAGCCCACCAATTCCCCCAGTACAGGGTCTTCAGCAGCCCACCAACTCCCCCAGTACAGTCTGCACCAACCCACCAACTCCCCCAGTACAGTCTCCACCAGCCCACCAACTCCTCCAGTGCAGAATCTCCACCAGCCCACCAACTCCGCCAGTACAGAGTCTCCACCAGCCAACCAAATCCCCCAGTACGGTCTCCACCAGCTCACCAGCTCCCCCAGTACAGGGTCTCCACCAGCCCACCAACTCCCCCAGTACAGAGTCCCCACCAGCCCACCAACTCCCCCAGTACAGTCCCCACCAGCCCACCAACTCCCCCAGTACAGTCTCCACCAGCCCACCAACTCCCCCAGTGCAGGGTCTCCACCAGCCCACCAACTCCCCCACTACAGTTTCCAACAGCCCACCAACACCCCCAGTACGGAGTTTCCAACAACCCACCAACTCCCCCAGTACAGAGTCTCCACCAGCCCACCAACTCCCCGAGTACAGTCTCCACCAGCCCACCAACTCCCCCAGTACAGAATCCCCACCAGCCCACCAACTCCCCGAGTACAGTCTCCACCAATCCACCAACTCCCCCAGTACAGTCTCCACCAGCCCACCAACTCCCCCAGTACAGAGTATCCACCAGCCCACCAACTCCCCCAGTACAGTCTCCACCAGCCCACCAACTCCCCCAGTACAGAGTCTCCACCAGCCCACCAAGTCCCCAGTAGAGTCTCCACCAGCCCACCAACTCCCCCAGTGCATTCTCCAATAGCCCATCAACTCCCCCAGTACAGAGTGTACACCAGCCCACCAACTCCCCCAGTACAGAGTCTCCATTAGCCCACCAACTCCCCCAGTACAGTTTCCACCAGCCCACCAACTCCCCCAGTACAGAGTCCCCACTAGCCCACCAACTCCCCCAGTACAGAGTCTCCACCAGCCCACCAACTCCCCCAGTACAGTCTCCACCAGCCCAACAACTCCCCCAGTACAGAGTCTCCACCAGCCCACCAACTCCCCCAGTACAGAGTCCCCACCAGCCAACCAACTCCCCCAGTACAGTCTCAACCAACTCACCAACTCCCCAGTACAGTCTCCACCAGCCCACCAACTCCTCCAGTACAGAGTCTCCACCAGCCCACCAACTCCCCCAGTACAGTCTCCACCAGCCCACTAACTTCCCCAGTACAGAGTCTCCAACAGCCCACCAACTCCCCCAGTACAGAGTCCCCACCAGCCCACCAACTCCCCCAGTACAGAGTCTCCAGCAGCCCACCAACTCCCCCAGTACAGTCTCCACCAACCCACCAACTCGCCAGTACAGTCTCCACCAGCCAACCAAATCCCCCGGTACAGTCTTCACCAGCTCACCAACTCCCCCAGTACAGTCTCCACCAGCCCACCATCTCCTCCAGTGCAGAATCTCCACCAGCCCACCAACTCCGCCAGTACAGAGTCTCCACCAGCCAACCAAATCCCCCGGTACAGTCTCCACAAGCTCACCAACTGCCCCAGTACAGAGTCTCCACCAGCCCACCAACTCCCCCAGTACAGTCTCCACCAGCCCACCAACTCCCCCAGTACAGAGTCCCCAGCAGCCCACCAACTCCCCCAGTGCAGTCCCCACAAGCCCACCAACTCCCCCAGTACAGTCTCCACCAGCCCACCAACTACCCAGTACAGAGTCTCCACTAGTCCACCAACTCCCCCAGTACAGTCTCCACCAGCCACCAACTCCCCCAGTACAGTCTCCACCAGCCCACCAACTCCACCAGTACAGAGTCTCCGCAAGCCCACCAACTCCCCCAGTACAGTCTCTACCAGCCCACCAACTCTCCCAGTATAGAGTCTCCACAAGCCCACCAACTCCCCCAGTATAGAGTCTACACCAGTCCACCAACTTCCACAGTACAGAGTCTCCATTAGCCCACCAACTTCCCAAGTACAGTCTCCACCAGCCCACCAACTTCCCCAGTACAGAGTCTCCAACAGCCCACCAACTCCCCAGTACAGAGTCCCCACCAGCCCACCAATTCCCCCAGTACAGGGTCTTCAGCAGCCCACCAACTCCCCCAGTACAGTCTGCACCAACCCACCAACTCCCCCAGTACAGTCTCCACCAGCCCACCAACTCCTCCAGTGCAGAATCTCCACCAGCCCACCAACTCCGCCAGTACAGAGTCTCCACCAGCCAACCAAATCCCCCAGTACGGTCTCCACCAGCTCACCAGCTCCCCCAGTACAGGGTCTCCACCAGCCCACCAACTCCCCAGTACAGAGTCCCCACCAGCCCACCAACTCCCCCAGTACAGTCCCCACCAGCCCACCAACTCCCCCAGTACAGTCTCCACCAGCCCACCAACTCCCCCAGTGCAGGGTCTCCACCAGCCCACCAACTCCCCCACTACAGTTTCCAACAGCCCACCAACACCCCCAGTACGGAGTTTCCAACAACCCACCAACTCCCCCAGTACAGAGTCTCCACCAGCCCACCAACTCCCCGAGTACAGTCTCCACCAGCCCACCAACTCCCCCAGTACAGAATCCCCACCAGCCCACCAACTCCCCGAGTACAGTCTCCACCAATCCACCAACTCCCCCAGTACAGTCTCCACCAGCCCACCAACTCCCCCAGTACAGAGTATCCACCAGCCCACCAACTCCCCCAGTACAGTCTCCACCAGCCCACCAACTCCCCCATTACAGAGTCTCCACCAGCCCACCAAGTCCCCCAGTAGAGTCTCCACCAGCCCACCAACTCCCCCAGTGCATTCTCCAATAGTCCATCAACTCCCCCAGTACAGAGTGTACACCAGCCCACCAACTCCCCCAGTACAGAGTCTCCATTAGCCCACCAACTCCCCCAGTACAGTTTCCACCAGCCCACCAACTCCCCCAGTACAGAGTCCCCACTAGCCCACCAACTCCCCCAGTACAGAGTCTCCACCAGCCCATCAACTCCCCCAGTACAGTCTCCACCAGCCCAACAACTCCCCCAGTACAGAGTCTCCACCAGCCCACCAACTCCCCCAGTACAGAGTCCCCACCAGCCAACCAACTCCCCCAGTACAGTCTCAACCAAGTCACCAACTCCCCCAGTACAGTCTCCACCAGCCCACCAACTCCTCCAGTACAGAGTCTCCACCAGCCCACCAACTCCCCCAGTACAGTCTCCACCAGCCCACTAACTTCCCCAGTACAGAGTCTCCAACAGCCCACCAACTCCCCCAGTACAGAGTCCCCACCAGCCCACCAACTCCCCCAGTACAGAGTCTCCAGCAGCCCACCAACTCCCCCAGTACAGTCTCCACCAACCCACCAACTCGCCAGTACAGTCTCCACCAGCCAACCAAATCCCCCGGTACAGTCTTCACCAGCTCACCAACTCCCCCAGTACAGTCTCCACCAGCCCACCAACTCCCCCAGTACAGTCTCCACCAGCCACCAACTCCCCCAGTACAGTCTCCACCAGCCCACCAACTCCACCAGTAGAGAGTCTCCACCAGCCCACCAACTCCCCCAGTACACAGTCTCCACCAGCCCACCAACTCCCCCAGTACAGTTTCCACCAGCCCATCAACTCCCCCAGTACAGAGTCTCCACCAGCCCACCAACTCCGCCAGTACAGTCTCCACCAGCCCACCAACTCCCCCAGTACAGAGTCTCCAACAGCCCACCAACTCCCCCAGTACAGAGTCCCCACCAGCCCACCAACTCCCCCAGTACAGAGTCTCCAGCAGCCCACCAACTCCCCCAGTACAGTCTCCACCAACCCACCAACTCGCCAGTACAGTCTCCACCAGCCAACCAAATCCCCCGGTACAGTCTACACCAGCTCACCAACTCCCCCAGTACAGTCTCCACCAGCCCACCATCTCCTCCAGTGCAGAATCTCCACCAGCCCACCAACTCCGCCAGTACAGAGTCTCCACCAGCCAACCAAATCCCCCGGTACAGTCTCCACAAGCTCACCAACTGCCCCAGTACAGAGTCTCCACCAGCCCACCAACTCCCCCAGTACAGTCTCCACCAGCCCACCAACTCCCCCAGTACAGAGTCCCCAGCAGCCCACCAACTCCCCCAGTGCAGTCCCCACAAGCCCACCAACTCCCCCAGTACAGTCTCCACCAGCCCACCAACTACCCCAGTACAGAGTCTCCACTAGTCCACCAACTCCCCCAGTACAGTCTCCACCAGCCACCAACTCCCCCAGTACAGTCTCCACCAGCCCACCAACTCCACCAGTACAGAGTCTCCGCAAGCCCACCAACTCCCCCAGTACAGTCTCTACCAGCCCACCAACTCTCCCAGTATAGAGTCTCCACAAGCCCACCAACTCCCCCAGTATAGAGTCTACACCAGTCCACCAACTTCCACAGTACAGAGTCTCCATTAGCCCACCAACTTCCCAAGTACAGTCTCCACCAGCCCACCAACTTCCCCAGTACAGAGTCTCCAACAGCCCACCAACTCCCCCAGTACAGAGTCCCCACCAGCCCACCAATTCCCCCAGTACAGGGTCTTCAGCAGCCCACCAACTCCCCCAGTACAGTCTGCACCAACCCACCAACTCCCCCAGTACAGTCTCCACCAGCCCACCAACTCCTCCAGTGCAGAATCTCCACCAGCCCACCAACTCCGCCAGTACAGAGTCTCCACCAGCCAACCAAATCCCCCAGTACGGTCTCCACCAGCTCACCAGCTCCCCCAGTACAGGGTCTCCACCAGCCCACCAACTCCCCCAGTACAGAGTCCCCACCAGCCCACCAACTCCCCCAGTACAGTCCCCACCAGCCCACCAACTCCCCCAGTACAGTCTCCACCAGCCCACCAACTCCCCCAGTGCAGGGTCTCCACCAGCCCACCAACTCCCCCACTACAGTTTCCAACAGCCCACCAACACCCCCAGTACGGAGTTTCCAACAACCCACCAACTCCCCCAGTACAGAGTCTCCACCAGCCCACCAACTCCCCGAGTACAGTCTCCACCAGCCCACCAACTCCCCCAGTACAGAATCCCCACCAGCTCACCAACTCCCCGAGTACAGTCTCCACCAATCCACCAACTCCCCCAGTACAGTCTCCACCAGCCCACCAACTCCCCCAGTACAGAGTATCCACCAGCCCACCAACTCCCCCAGTACAGTCTCCACCAGCCCACCAACTCCCCCAGTACAGAGTCTCCACCAGCCCACCAAGTCCCCCAGTAGAGTCTCCACCAGCCCACCAACTCCCCCAGTGCATTCTCCAATAGCCCATCAACTCCCCCAGTACAGAGTGTACACCAGCCCACCAACTCCCCCAGTACAGTTTCCACCAGCCCACCAACTCCCCCAGTACAGAGTCCCCACTAGCCCACCAACTCCCCCAGTACAGAGTCTCCACCAGCCCACCAACTCCCCCAGTACAGTCTCCACCAGCCCAACAACTCCCCCAGTACAGAGTCTCCACCAGCCCACCAACTCCCCCAGTACAGAGTCCCCACCAGCCAACCAACTCCCCCAGTACAGTCTCAACCAAGTCACCAACTCCCCCAGTACAGTCTCCACCAGCCCACCAACTCCTCCAGTACAGAGTCTCCACCAGCCCACCAACTCCCCCAGTACAGTCTCCACCAGCCCACTAACTTCCCCAGTACAGAGTCTCCAACAGCCCACCAACTCCCCCAGTACAGAGTCCCCACCAGCCCACCAACTCCCCCAGTACAGAGTCTCCAGCAGCCCACCAACTCCCCCAGTACAGTCTCCACCAACCCACCAACTCGCCAGTACAGTCTCCACCAGCCAACCAAATCCCCCGGTACAGTCTTCACCAGCTCACCAACTCCCCCAGTACAGTCTCCACCAGCCCACCAACTCCCCCAGTACAGTCTCCACCAGCCCACCAACTCCCCCAATACAGAGACTCCACTAGCCCACCAACTCCCCCAGTACAGTCTCCACCAGCCACCAACTCCCCCAGTACAGTCTCCACCAGCCCACCAACTCCACCAGTACAGAGTCTCCACCAGCCCACCAACTCCCCCAGTACACAGTCTCCACCAGCCCACCAACTCCCCCAGTACAGTTTCCACCAGCCCATCAACTCCCCCAGTACAGAGTCTCCACCAGCCCACCAACTCCGCCAGTACAGTCTCCACCAGCCCACCAACTCCCCCAGTACAGAGTCTCCACAAGCCTACCAACTCCCCCAGTATAGAGACTACACCAGTCCACCAACTTCCACAGTACAGAGTCTCCATTAGCCCACCAACTCCCCAAGTACAGTCTCCACCAGCCCACCAACTGCCCCAGTACAGAGACCACACCAGCCCACCGACTCCCTTAGTACAAAGTCGCCACCAGCCCACCAACTTCCCCAGTACAGAGTCTCCAACAGCCCACCAACTCCCCCAGTACAGAGTCCCCACCAGCCCACCAACTCCCCCAGTACAGAGTCTCCAGCAGCCCACCAACTCCCCCAGTACAGTCTCCACCAACCCATCAACTCCCGCAGTACAGTCTCCACCAGCCCACCAACTCCTCCAGTGCAGAATCTCCACCAGCCAACTAAATCCCCCGGTACGGTCTCCACCAGCTCACCAGCTCCCCCAGTACAGGGTCTCCACCAGCCCACCAACTCCCCCAGTACAGTCTCCACTAGCCCACCAACTCCCCCAGTACAGAGTCCCCACCAGCCCACCAACTCCCCCAGTACAGTCCCCACCAGCCCACCAACTCCCCCAGTACTGAGTCCCCACCAGCCCACCAACTCCCCGAGTACAGTCTCCACCAGGCCACCAACTCCCCCAGTACAGTCTCCACCAGCCAACCAACTCCCCCAGTACAGAGTCTCCACCAGCCCACCAACTCCCCCCAGTACAGAGTCTCCACCAGCCCACCAACTCCCCCAGTACAGTCTCCACCAGCCCACCAACTCCCCCTGTGCATTCTCCAATAGCCCATCAACTCCCCCAGTACCGAGTGTACACCAGCCCACCAACTCACCCAGTACAGAGTCCCCACTAGCCCACCAACTCCCCCAGTACAGAGTCTCCACCAGCCCACCAACTCCCCCAGTACTGAGTCCCCACCAGCCCACCAACTCCCCGAGTACAGTCTCCACCAGGCCACCAACTCCCCCAGTACAGTCTCCACCAGCCCACCAACTCCCCCAGTACAGAGTCTCCACCAGCCCACCAACTCACCCTGTGCATTCTCCACCAGCCCACCAACTCCCCCTGTGCATTCTCCTATAGCCCATCAACTCCCCCAGTACAGAGTGTACACCAGCCCACCAACTCACCCAGTACAGAGTCTCCATTAGCCCACCAACTCCCCCAGTACAGTCTCCACCAGCCCACCAACTCCCCCAGTACAGAGTCCCCACTAGCCCACCAACTCCCCCAGTACAGAGTCTCCACCAGTCCACCAACTCCCCCAGTACAGTCTCCACCAGCGCAACAACTCCCCCAGTACAGAGTCTCCCCCAGCCCACCAACTCCCCCTATACAGAGTCCCCAACAGCCAACCAACTCCCCCAGTACAGTCTCCACCAGCCCACTAACTTCCCCAGTACAGAGTCTCCAACAGCCCACCAACTCCCCCAGTACAGAGTCGCCACCAGCCCACCAACTCCCCCAGTACAGAGTCTCCAGCAGCCCACCAACTCCCCCAGTACAGTCTCCACCAACCCACCAACTCGCCAGTACAGTCTCCACCAGCCAACCAAATCCCCCGGTGCAGTCTCCACCAGCTCACCAACTCCCCCAGTACAGAGTCTCCACCATCCCAGCAACTCCGCCAGTACAGAGTCTCCACCAGCCAACCAAATCCCCCGGTACAGTCTCCACCAGCTCACCAACTCCCCCAGTACAGAGTCTCCACCAGCCCACCAACTCCCCCAGTACAGTCTCCACCAGCCCACCAACTCCCCCAGTACAGTCTCCACCAGCCCACCAACTCCCCCAGTACAGAGTCTCCACTAGCCCACCAACTCCCCCAGTACAGTCTCCACCAGCCACCAACTCCCCCAGTACAGTCTCCACCAGCCCACCAACTCCACCAGTACAGAGTCTCCACCAGCCCACCAACTCCCCCAGTACAGAGTCTCCACCAGCCCACCAACTCCCCCAGTACAGTTTCCACCAGCCCATCAACTCCCCCAGTACAGTCTCCACCAGCCCACCAACTCCCCCAGTACAGTCTCCACCAGCCCACCAACTCCCCCAGTACAGAGTCTCCACAAGCCCACCAACTCCCCCAGTATAGAGACTACACCAGTCCACCAACTTCCACAGTACAGAGTCTCCATTAGCCCACCAACTCCCCAAGTACAGTCTCCACCAGCCCACCAACTGCCCCAGTACAGAGACCACACCAGCCCACCGACTCCCTTAGTACAAAGTCGCCACCAGCCCACCAACTTCCCCAGTACAGAGTCTCCAACAGCCCACCAACTCCCCGAGTACAGTCTCCACCAGCCCACCAACTCCCCCAGTACTGAGTCCCCACCAGCCCACCAACTCCCCGAGTACAGTCTCCACCAGGCCACCAACTCAACCAGTACAGTCTCCACCAGCCCACCAACTCCCCCAGTACAGAGTCTCCACCAGCCCACCAACTCCCCCAGTACAGAGTCTCCACCAGCCCACCAACTCCCCCAGTACAGTCTCCACCAACCCACCAACTCCCCCTGCGCATTCTCCAATAGCCCATCAACTCCCCCAGTACAGAGTGTACACCAGCCCACCAACTCACACAGTACAGAGTCTCCATTAGCCCACCAACTCCCCCAGTACAGTCTCCACCAGCCCACCAACTCCCCCAGTACAGAGTCCCCACTAGCCCACCAACTCCCCCAGTACAGAGTCTCCACCAGCCCACCAACTCCCCCAGTACAGTCTCCACCAGCCCAACAACTCCCCCAGTACAGAGTCTCCACCAGCCCACCAACTCCCCCCGTACAGAGTCCCCAACAGCCAACCAACTCACCCAGTACAGTCTCAACCAACTCACCAACTCCCCCAGTACAGTCTCCACCAGCCCACCAACTCCTCCAGTACAGAGTCTCCACCAGCCCACCAACTCCCCCAGTACAGTCTCCACCAGCCCACTAACTTCCCCAGTACAGAGTCTCCAACAGCCCACCAACTCCCCCAGTACAGAGTCGCCACCGGCCCACCAACTCCCCCAGTACAGAGTGTCCAGCAGCCCACCAACTCCCCCAGTACAGTCTCCACCAACCCACCAACTCGCCAGTACAGTCTCCACCAGCCAACCAAATCCCCCGGTGCAGTCTCCACCAGCTCACCAACTCCCCCAGTACAGAGTCTCCACCAGCCCACCAACTCCGCCAGTACAGAGTCTCCACCAGCCAACCAAATCCCCCGGTACAGTCTCCACCAGCTCACCAACTCCCCCAGTACAGAGTCTCCACCAGCCCACCAACTCCCCCAGTACAGTCTCCACCAGCCCACCAACTCCCCCAGTACAGTCTCCACCAGCCACCAACTCCCCCAGTACAGTCTCCACCAGCCCACCAACTCCACCAGTACAGAGTCTCCACCAGCCCACCAACTCCCCCAGTACAGAGTCTCCACCAGCCCACCAACTCCCCCAGTACAGTTTCCACCAGCCCATCAACTCCCCCAGTACAGTCTCCACCAGCCCACCAACTCCCCCAGTACAGTCTCCACCAGCCCACCAACTCCCCCTGTACAGAGTCTCCACAAGCCCACCAACTCCCCCAGTATAGAGACTACACCAGTCCACCAACTTCCACAGTACAGAGTCTCCATTAGCCCACCAACTCCCCAAGTACAGTCTCCACCAGCCCACCAACTGCCCCAGTACAGAGACCACACCAGCCCACCGACTCCCTTAGTACAAAGTCGCCACCAGCCCACCAACTTCCCCAGTACAGAGTCTCCAACAGCCCACCAACTCCCCCAGTACAGAGTCCCCACCAGCCCACCAACTCCCCCAGTACAGAGTCTCCACAAGCCCACCAACTCCCCCAGTATAGAGACTACACCAGTCCTCCAACTTCCACAGTACAGAGTCTCCATTAGCCCACCAACTCCCCAAGTACAGTCTCCACCAGCCCACCAACTGCCCCAGTGCAGAGACCACACCAGCCCACCGACTCCCTTAGTACAAAGTCGCCACCAGCCCACCAACTTCCCCAGTACAGAGTCTCCAACAGCCCACCAACTCCCTGAGTACAGTCTCCACCAGCCCACCAACTCCCCCAGTACTGAGTCCCCACCAGCCCACCAACTCCCCGAGTACAGTCTCTACCAGGCCACCAACTCCCCCAGTACAGTCTCCACCAGCCCACCAACTCCCCCAGTACAGAGTATCCACCAGCCCACCAACTCCCCCCGTACAGAGTCTCCACCAGCCCACCAACTCCCCCAGTACAGTCTCCACCAGCCCACCAACTCCCCCTGTGCATTCTCCAATAGCCCATCAACTCCCCCAGTACAGAGTGTACACCAGCCCACCAACTCACCCAGTACAGTGTCTCCATTAGCCCACCAACTCCCCCAGTACAGTCTCCACCAGCCCACCAACTCCCCCAGTACAGTCTCCACCAGCCCAACAACTCCCCCAGTACAGAGTCTCCACCAGCCCACCAACTCCCCCCGTACAGAGTCCCCAACAGCCAACCAACTCCCCCAGTACAGTCTCAACCAACTCACCAACTCCCCCAGTACAGTCTCCACCAGCCCACCAACTCCTCCAGTACAGAGTCTCCACCAGCCCACCAACTCCCCCAGTACAGTCTCCACCAGCCCACTAACTTCCCCAGTACAGAGTCTCCAACAGCCCACCAACTCCCCCAGTACAGAGTCGCCACCAGCCCACCAACTCCCCCAGTACAGAGTCTCCAGCAGCCCACCAACTCCCCCAGTACAGTCTCCACCAACCCACCAACTCGCCAGTACAGTCTCCACCAGCCAACCAAATCCCCCGGTGCAGTCTCAACCAGCTCACCAACTCCCCCAGTACAGAGTCTCCACCAGCCCACCAACTCCGCCAGTACAGAGTCTCCACCAGCCAACCAAATCTCCCGGTACAGTCTCCACCAGCTCACCAACTCCCCCAGTACAGAGTCTCCACCAGCCCACCAACTCCCCCAGTACAGTCTCCACCAGCCCACCAACTCCCCCAGTACAGTCTCCACCAGCCCACCAACTCCCCCAGTACAGAGTCTCCACTAGCCCACCAACTCCCCCAGTACAGTCTCCACCAGCCACCAACTCCCCCAGTACAGTCTCCACCAGGCCACCAACTCCACCAGTACAGAGTCTCCACCAGCCCACCAACTCCCCCAGTACAGAGTCTCCACCAGCCCACCAACTCCCCCAGTACAGTTTCCACCAGCCCATCAACTCCCCCAGTACAGTCTCCACCAGCCCACCAACTCCCCCAGTACAGAGTCTCCACAAGCCACCAACTCCGCCAGTATAGAGACTACACCAGTCCACCAACTTCCACAGTACAGAGTCTCCATTAGCCCACCAACTCCCCAAGTACAGTCTCCAGCAGCCCACCAACTCCCCCAGTACAGTCTCCACCAACCCACCAACTCGCCAGTACAGTCTCCACCAGACAACCAAATCCCCCGGTGCAGTCTCCACCAGCTCACCAACTCCCCCAGTACAGAGTCTCCACCAGCCCACCAACTCCGCCAGTACAGAGTCTCCACCAGCCAACCAAATCCCCCGGTACAGTCTCCACCAGCTCACCAACTCCCCCAGTACAGAGACTACACCAGTCCACCAACTTCCACAGTACAGAGTCTCCATTAGCCCACCAACTCCCCAAGTACAGTCTCCACCAGCCCACCAACTGCCCCAGTACAGAGACAACACCAGCCCACCGACTCCCTTAGTACAAAGTCGCCACCAGCCCACCAACTTCCCCAGTACAGAGTCTCCAACAGCCCACCAACTCCCCAAGTACAGTCTCCACCAGCCCACCAACTCCCCCAGTACAGTCTCCACCAGCCACCAACTCCCCCAGTACAGTCTCCACCAGCCCACCAACTCCACCAGTACAGAGTCTCCACCAGCCCACCAACTCCCCCAACTCCCCCAGTACAGAGTCTCCACCAGCCCACCAACTCCCCCAGTACAGTCTCCACCAGCCCACCAACTCCCCCTGTGCATTCTCCAATAGCCCATCAACTCCCCCAGTACAGAGTGTACACCAGCCCACCAACTCACCCAGTACAGAGTCTCCATTAGCCCACCAACTCCCCCAGTACAGTCTCCACCAGCCCACCAACTCCCCCAGTACAGAGTCCCCACTAGCCCACCAACTCCCCCAGTACAGAGTCTCCACCAGCCCACCAACTCCCCCAGTACAGTCTCCACCAGCCCAACAACTCCCCCAGTACAGAGTCTCCACCAGCCCACCAAATTCCCCCATACAGAGTCCCCAACAGCCAACCAACTCCCCCAGTACAGTCTCAACCAACTCACCAACTCCCCCAGTACAGTCTCCACCAGCCCACTAACTTCCCCAGTACAGAGTCTCCAACAGCCCACCAACTCCCCCAGTACAGAGTCGCCACCAGCCCACCAACTCCCCCAGTACCGTCTCCACCAGCCCACTAACTTCCCCAGTACAGAGTCTCCAACAGCCCACCAACTCCCCCAGTACAGAGTCGCCACCAGCCCACCAACTCCCCCAGTACAGAGTCTCCAGCAGCCCACCAACTCCCCCAGTACAGTCTCCACCAACCCACCAACTCGCCAGTACAGTCTCCACCAGCCAACTAAATCCCCCGGTGCAGTCGCCACCAGCTCACCAACTCCCCCAGTACAGAGTCTCCACCAGCCCACCAACTCCGCCAGTACAGAGTCTCCACCAGCCAACCAAATCCCCCGGTACAGTCTCCACCAGCTCACCAACTCCCCCAGTACAGAGTCTCCACCAGCCCACCAACTCCCCCAGTACAGTCTCCACCAGCCCACCAACTCCCCCAGTACAGTCTCCACCAGCCACCAACTCCCCCAGTACAGTTTCCACCAGCCCACCAACTCCACCAGTACAGAGTCTCCACCAGCCCACCAACTCCCCCAGTACAGAGTCTCCACCAGCCCACCAACTCCCCCAGTACAGTTTCCACCAGCCCATCAACTCCCCCAGTACAGTCTCCACCAGCCCAGCAACTCCCCCAGTACAGTCTCCACCAGCCCACCAACTCCCCCAGTACAGAGTCTCCACAAGCCCACCAACTCCCCCAGTATAGAGACTACACCAGTCCACCAACTTCCACAGTACAGAGTCTCCATTAGCCCACCAACTCCCCAAGTACAGTCTCCACCAGCCCACCAACTGCCCCAGTACAGAGACCACACCAGCCCACCGACTCCCTTAGTACAAAGTCGCCACCAGCCCACCAACTTCCCCAGTACAGAGTCTCCAACAGCCCAACAACTCCCCCAGTACAGAGTCCCCACCAGCCCACCAACTCCCCCAGTACAGTTTCCACCAGCCCATCAACTCCCCCAGTACAGTCTCCACCAGCCCACCAACTCCCCCAGTACAGTCTCCACCAGCCCACCAACTCCCCCAGTACAGAGTCTCCACAAGCCACCAACTCCCCCAGTATAGAGACTACACCAGTCCACCAACTTCCACAGTACAGAGTCTCCATTAGCCCACCAACTCCCCAAGTACAGTCTCCACCAGCCCACCAACTGCCCCAGTACAGAGACCACACCAGCCCACCGACTCCCTTAGTACAAAGTCGCCACCAGCCTACCAACTTCCCCAGTACAGAGTCTCCAACAGCCCACCAACTCCCTGAGTACAGTCTCCACCAGCCCACCAACTCCCCCAGTACTGAGTCCCCACCAGCCCACCAACTCCCCGAGTACAGTCTCCACCAGGCCACCAACTCCCCCAGTACAGTCTCCACCAGCCCACCAACTCCCCCAGTACAGAGTCTCCACCAGCCCACCAACTCCCCCAGTACAGAGTCTCCACCAGCCCACCAACTCCCCCAGTACAGTCTCCACCAGCCCACCAACTCCCCCTGTGCATTCTCCAATAGCCCATCAACTCCCCCAGTACAGAGTGTACACCAGCCCACCAACTCACCCAGTACAGAGTCTCCATTAGCCCACCAACTCCCCCAGTACAGTCTCCACCAGCCCACCAACTCCCCCAGTACAGAGTCCCCACTAGCCCACCAACTCCCCCAGTACAGAGTCTCCACCAGCCCACCAACTCCCCCAGTACAGTCTCCACCAGCCCAACAACTCCCCCAGTACAGATTCTCCACCAGCCCACCAACTCCCCCCGTACAGAGTCCCCAACAGCCAACCAACTCCCCCAGTACAGTCTCAACCAACTCACCAACTCCCCCAGTACAGTCTCCACCAGCCCACCAACTCCTCCAGTACAGAGTCTCCACCAGCCCACCAACTCCCCCAGTACAGTCTCTACCAGCCCACTAACTTCCCCAGTACAGAGTCTCCAACAGCCCACCAACTCCCCCAGTACAGAGTCGCCACCAGCCAACCAACTCCCCCAGTACAGTCTCAACCAACTCACCAACTCCCCCAGTACAGTCTCCACCAGCCCACCAACTCCTCCAGTACAGAGTCTCCAGCAGCCCACCAACTCCCCCACTACAGTCTCCACCAACCCACCAACTCGCCAGTACAGTCTCCACCAGCCAACCAAATCCCCCGGTGCAGTCTCCACCAGCTCACCAACTCCCCCAGTACAGAGTCTCCACCAGCCCACCAACTCCGCCAGTACAGAGTCTCCACCAGCCAAACAAATCCCCCGGTACAGTCTCCACCAGCTCACCAACTCCCCCAGTACAGAGTCTCCACCAGCCCACCAACTCCCCCAGTACAGTCTCCACCAGCCCACCAACTCCCCCAGTACAGTCTCCACCAGCCCACCAACTGCCCCAGTACAGAGACCACACCAGCCCACCGACTCCCTTAGTACAAAGTCGCCACCAGCCCACCAACTTCCCCAGTACAGAGTCTCCAACAGCCCACCAACTCCCCCAGTACAGAGTCTCCAGCAGCCCACCAACTCCTCCAGTGCAGAATCTCCACCAGCCAACCAAATCCCCCGGTACGGTCTCCACCAGCTCACCAGCTCCCCCAGTACAGGGTCTCCACCAGCCCACCAACTCCCCCAGTACAGTCGCCACTAGCCCACCAACTCCCCCAGTACAGAGTCCCCACCAGCCCACCAACTCCCCCAGTACAGTCCCCACCAGCCCACCAACTCCCCCAGTACAGTGTCCACCAGCCCACCAACTCCCCCAGTGCAGGGTCTCCACCAGCCCACCAACTCCCCCAGTACAGTGTCCACCAGCCCACCAACACCCCCAGTACGGAGTTTCCAACAACCCACCAAATGCCCCAGTACAGAGTCTCCACCAGCCCACGAACTCCCCGAGTACAATCTCCACCAGCCCACCAACTCCCCCAGTACAGAATCCCCACCAGCCCACCAACTCCCCGAGTACAGTCTCCACCAGGCCACCATCTCCCCCAGTACAGTCTCCACCAGCCCACCAACTCCCCCAGTACAGAGTCTCCACCAGCCCACCAACTCCCCCAGTACAGAGTCTCCACCAGCCCACCAACTCCCCCAGTACAGAGTCTCCACCAGCCCACCAACTCCCCCAGTGCATTCTCCAATAGCGCATCAACTCCCCCAGTACAGAGTGTACACCAGCCCACCAACTCCCCCAGTACAGAGTCTCCATTAGCCCACCAACTCCCCCAGTACAGTCTCCACCAGCCCACCAACTCCCCCAGTACAGAGTCCCCACTAGCCCACCAACTCCCCCAGTACAGAGTCTCCACCAGCCCACCAACTCCCCCAGTACAGTCTCCACCAGCCCAACAACTCCCCCAGTACAGAGTCTCCACAAGCCCACCAACTCCCCCAGTACAGAGTCCCCACCAGCCAACCAACTCCCCCAGTACAGTCTCAACCAACTCACCAACTCCCCCAGTACAGTATCCACCAGCCCACCAACTCCTCCAGTACAGAGTCTCCACCAGCCCACCAACTCCCCCAATACAGTCTCCACCAGCCCACTATCTTCCCCAGTACAGAGTCTCCAACAGCCCACCAACTCCCCCAGTACAGAGTCCCCACCAGCCCACCAACAACCCCAGTACAGAGTCTCCAGCAGCCCACCAACTCCCCCAGTACAGTCTCCACCAACCCACCAACTCGCCAGTACAGTCTCCACCAGCCAACCAAATCCCCCGGTACAGTCTCCACCAGCTCACCAACTCCCCCAGTACAGAGTCTCCACCAGCCCACCAACTCCGCCAGTACAGAGTCTCCACCAGCCAACCAAATCCCCCGGTACAGTCTCCACCAGCTCACCAACTCCCCCAGTACAGAGTCTCCACCAGCCCACCAACTCCCCCAGTACAGTCTCCACCAGCCCACCAACTCCCCCAGTACAGTCTCCACCAGCCCAACAACTCCCCCAGTACAGAGTCTCCACTAGCCCACCAACTCCCCCAGTACAGTCTCCACCAGCCACCAAATCCCCCAGAACAGTCTCCACCAGCCCACCAACTCCACCAGTACAGAGTCTCCACCAGCCCACCAACTCCCCCAGTACAGAGTCTCCACCAGCCCACCAACTCCCCCAGTACAGTTTCCACCAGCCCATCAACTCCCCCAGTACAGAGTCTCCACCAGCCCACCAACTCCCCCAGTACAGTCTCAACCAACTCACCAACTCCCCCAGTACAGTATCCACCAGCCCACCAACTCCTCCAGTACAGAGTCTCCTCCAGCCCACCAACTCCCCCAATACAGTCTCCACCAGCCCACTAACTTCCCCAGTACAGGGTCCCCACCAGCCCACCAACTCCCCCAGTACAGAGTCTCCAGCAGCCCACCAACTCCCCCAGTACAGTCTCCACCAACCCATCAACTCCCCCAGTACAGTCTCCACAAGCCCACCAACTCCTCCAGTGCAGAATCTCCACCAGCCAACCAAATCCCCCGGTACGGTCTCCACCAGCTCACCAGCTCCCCCAGTACAGGGTCTCCAACAGCCCACCAACTCCCCCAGTACAGTCTCCACTAGCCCACGAACTCCCCCAGTACAGAGTCCCCACCAGCCCACCAACTCCCCCAGTACAGTCCCCACCAGCCCACCAACTCCCCCAGTACAGTCTCCACCAGCCCACCAACTCCCCCAGTGCAGGGTCTCCACCAGCCCACCAACTCCCCCAGTACAGTCTCCACCAGCCCACCAACACCCCCAGTACGGAGTTTCCAACAACCCACCAACTGCCCCAGTACAGAGTCTCCACCAGACCACCAACTCCCCGAGTACAGTCTCCTACAGCCCACCAACTCCCCCAGTACAGACTCCCCACCAGCCCACCAACTACCCGAGTACAGTCTCCACCAGCCCACCAACTCCCCCAGTACAGTCTCCACCAGCCCACCAACTCCCCCAGTACAGAGTCTCCACCAGCCCACCAACTCCCCCAGTACAGTCTCCACCAGCCCACCAACTCCCCCAGTACAGAGTCTCCACCAGCCCACCAACTCCCCCAGTACAGTCTCCACCAGCCCACCAACTCCCCCAGTGCATTCTCCAATAGCCCATCAACTCCCCCAGTACAGAGGGTACACCAGCCCACGAACTCCCCCAGTACAGAGTCTCCATTAGCCCACCAACTCCCCCAGTACAGTCTGTACCAGCCCACCAACTCCCCCAGTACAGAGTCCCCACTAGCCCACCAACTCCCCCAGTACAGAGTCTCCACCAGCCCACCAACTCCCCCAGTACAGTCTCCACCAGCCCAACAACTCCCCCAGTACAGAGTCTCCACCAGCCCAACAACTCCCCCAGTACAGAGTCTCCACCAGCCCACCAACTCCACCAGTACAGAGTCTCCACCAGCCCACCAACTCCCCCAGTACAGAGTCTCCACCAGCCCACCAACTCCCCCAGTACAGTTTCCACCAGCCCATCAACTCCCCCAGTACAGAGTCTCCATCAGCCCACCAACTCCCCCAGTACAGAGTCTCCACCAGCCCACCAGCTCCCCCAGTACAGAGTCTCCACAAGCCCACCAACTCCCCCAGTATAGAGACTACACCAGTCCACCAACTTCCACAGTACAGAGTCTCCATTAGCCCACCAACTCCCCAAGTACAGTCTCCACCAGCCCACCAACTGCCCCAGTACAGACACCACACCAGCCCACCGACTCCCTTAGTACAAAGTCGCCACCAGCCCACCAACTTCCCCAGTACAGAGTCTCCAACAGCCCACCAACTCCCCCAGTACAGAGTCCCCACCAGCCCACCAACTCCCCCAGTACAGAGTCTCCAGCAGCCCACCAACTCCCCCAGTACAGTCTCCACCAACCCATCAACTCCCCCAGTACAGTCTCCACAAGCCCACCAACTCCTCCAGTGCAGAATCTCCACCAGCCAACCAAATCCCCCAGTACGGTCTCCACCAGCTCACCAGCTCCCCCAGTACAGGGTCTCCAACAGCCCACCAACTCCCCCAGTACAGTCTCCACTAGCCCACTAACTCCCCCAGTACAGAGTCCCCACCAGCCCACCAACTCCCCCAGTACAGTCCCCACCAGCCCACCAACTCCCCCAGTACAGTCTCCACCAGCCCACCAACTCCCCCAGTGCAGGGTCTCCACCAGCCCACCAACTCCCCCAGTACAGTCTCCACCAGCCCACCAACACCCCCAGTACGGAGTTTCCAACAACCCACCAACTGCCCCAGTACAGAGTCTCCACCAGCCCACCAACTCCCCGAGTACAGTCTCCAACAGCCCACCAACTCCCCCAGTACAGAGTCCCCACCAGCCCACCAACTATCCGAGTACAGTCTCCACCAGGCCACCAACTCCCCCAGTACAGTCTCCACCAGCCCACCAACTCCCCCAGTACAGAGTCTCCAAGAGCCCACCAACTCCCCCAGTACAGAGTCTCCACCAGCCCACCAACTCCCCCAGTGCATTCTCCAATAGCCCATCAACTCCCCCAGTACAGAGTGTACACCAGCCCACCAACTCCCCCAGTACAAAGTCTCCACCAGCCCACCAACTCCTCCAGTACAGAGTCTCCACCAGCCCACCAACTCCCCCAGTACAGTCTCCACCAGCCCACTAACTTCCCCAGTACAGAATCACCAACAGCCCACCAACTCCCCCAGTACAGAGTCCCCACCAGCCCACCAACAACCCCAGTACAGAGTCTCCAGCAGCCCACCAACTCCCCCAGTACAGTCTCCACCAACCCACCAACTCCCCCAGTACAGTCTCCACCAACCCATCAACTCCCCCAGTACAGTCTCCACAAGCCCACCAACTCCTCCAGTGCAGAATCTCCACCAGCCAACCAAATCCCCCGGTACGGTCTCCACCAGCTCACCAGCTCCCCCAGTACAGGGTCTCCAACAGCCCACCAACTCCCCCAGTACAGTCTCCACTAGCCCACGAACTCCCCCAGTACAGAGTCACCACCAGCCCACCAACTCCCCCAGTACAGTCCCCACCAGCCCACCAACTCCCCCAGTACAGTCTCCACCAGCCCACCAACTCCCCCAGTGCAGGGTCTCCACCAGCCCACCAACTCCCCCAGTACAGTCTCCACCAGCCCACCAACTCCCCCAGTACAGTCTCCACCAGCCCACCAACTCCCCCAGTACAGAGTCTCCACCAGCCCACCAACTCCCCCAGTACAGTCTCCACCAGCCCTCCAACTCCCCCAGTACAGAGTCTCCACCAGCCCACCAACTCCCCCAGTACAGTCTCCACCAGCCCTCCAACTCCCCCAGTACAGAGTCACCACCAGCCCAACAACTCCCCCAGTACAGAGTCTCCACCAGCCCACCAACTCCCCCAGTACAGAGTCCCCACCAGCCAACCAACTCCCCCAGTACAGTCTCAACCAACTCACCAACTCCCCCAGTACAGTCTCCACCAGCCCACCAACTCGCCAGTACAGTCTCCACCAGCCAACCAAATCCCCCGGTACAGTCTTCACCAGCTCACCAACTCCCCCAGTACAGAGTCTCCACCAGCCCACCAACTCCGCCAGTACAGAGTCTCCACCAGCCAACCAGATCCCCCGGTACAGTCTCCACCAGCTCACCAACTCCCCCAGTACAGAGTCTCCACCAGCCCACCAACTCCCCCAGTACAGTCTCCACCAGCCCACCAACTCCCCCAGTACAGTCTCCACCAGCCCACCAACTCCCCCAGTACAGAGTCTCCACTAGCCCACCAACTCCCCCAGTACAGTCTCCACCAGCCACCAACTCCCCCAGTACAGTCTCCACCAGCCCACCAACTCCACCAGTACAGAGTCTCCACCAGCCCACCAACTCCCCCAGTACAGTCTCCACCAGCCCACCAACTCCCCCAGTACAGAGTCTACACCAGCCCACCAACTCCCCCAGTACAGAGTCTCAACCAGCCCCCCAACTCCCCCAGTACAGTCTCCACCAGCCCACCAACTCCCCCAGTACAGAGTACCCACCAGCCTACCAACTCCCCAGTACAGTCTCAACCAACTCACCAACTCCCCCAGTACTGTCTCCACCAGCCCACCAACTCCTCCAGTACAGAGTCTCCACCAGCCCACCAACTCCCCCAGTACAGTCTCCACCAGCCCACTAACTTCCCCAGTACAGAGTCTCCAACAGCCCACCAACTCCCCCAGTACAGAGTCCCCACCAGCCCACCAACTCCCCCAGTACAGAGTCTCCAGCAGCCCACCAACTCCCCCAGTACAGTCTCCACCAACCCACCAACTTGCCAGTACAGTCTCCACCAGCCCACCAACTCCTCCAGTGCAGAATCTCCAACAGCCCACCAACTCCGCCAGTACAGAGTCTCCACCAGCCAACCAAATCCCCCGGTACAGTCTCCACCAGCTCACCAACTCCCCCAGTACAGAATCCCCACTAGCCCACCAACTCTCCCAGTACAGAGTCTCCACCAGTCCACCAACTCCCCCAGTACAGTCTCCACCAGCCCACTAACTTCCCCAGTACAGAGTCTCCAACAGCCCACAAACTCCCCCAGTACAGAGTCCCCAACAGCCCACCAACTATCCCAGTACAGAGTCTCCAGCAGCCCACCAACTCCCCCAGTACAGTCTCCAACAGCCCACCAACTCCCCCAGTACAGAGTCCCCACTAGCCCACCAACTCCCCCAGTACAGAGTCTCCACCAGCCCACCAACTCCCCCAGTACAGTCTCCACCAGCCCAACAACTCCCCCAGTACAGAGTCTCCACCAGCCCAACAACTCCCCCAGTACAGAGTCTCCACCAGCCCACCAACTCCACCAGTACAGAGTCTCCACCAGCCCACCAACTCCCCCAGTACAGAGTCTCCACCAGCCCACCAACTCCCCCAGTACAGTTTCCACCAGCCAATCAACTCCCCCAGTACAGAGTCTCCATCAGCCCACCAACTCCCCCAGTACAGAGTCTCCACCAGCCCACCAACTCCCCCAGTACAGAGTCTCCACAAGCCCACCAACTCCCCCAGTATAGAGACTACACCAGTCCACCAACTTCCATAGTACAGAGTCTCCATTAGCCCACCAACTCCCCAAGTACAGTCTCCACCAGCCCACCAACTGCCCCAGCACAGAGACCACACCAGCCCACCGACTCCCTTAGTACAAAGTCGCCACCAGCCCACCAACTTCCCCAGTACAGAGTCTCCAACAGCCCACCAACTCCCCCAGTACAGAGTCCCCACCAGCCCACCAACTCCCCCAGTACAGAGTCTCCAGCAGCCCACCAACTCCCCCAGTACAGTCTCCACCAACCCATCAACTCCCCCAGTACAGTCTCCACAAGCCCACCAACTCCTCCAGTGCAGAATCTCCACCAGCCAACCAAATCCCCCAGTACGGTCTCCACCAGCTCACCTGCTCCCCCAGTACAGGGTCTCCACCAGCCCACCAACTCCCCCAGTACAGTCTCCACTAGCCCACCAACTCCCCCAGTACAGAGTCCCCACCAGCCCACCAACTCCCCCAGTACAGTCCCCACCAGCCCACCAACTCCCCCAGTACAGTCTCCACCAGCCCACCAACTCCCCCAGTGCAGGGTCTCCACCAGACCACCAACTCCCCCAGTACAGTCTCCACCAGCCCACCAACACCCCCAGTACGGAGTTTCCAACAACCCACCAACTGCCCCAGTACAGAGTCTCCACCAGCCCACCAACTCCCCGAGTACAGTCTCCACCAGGCCACCAACTCCCCCAGTACAGTCTCCACCAGCCCACCAACTCCCCCAGTACAGAGTCTCCACCAGCCCACCAACTCCCCCAGTACAGTCTCCACCAGCCCACCAACTCCCCCAGTACAGAGCCTACACCAGCCCACCAACTCCCCCAGTTCAGTCTCCACCAGCCCACCAACTCCCCCAGTGCATTCTCCAATAGCCCATCAACTCCCCCAGTACAGAGTGTACACCAGCCCACCAACTCCCCCAGTACAGAGTCTCCATTAGCCCACCAACTCCCCCAGTACAGTCTCCACCAGCCCACCAACTCCCCCAGTACAGAGTCCACACTAGCCCACCAACTCCCCCAGTACAGAGTCTCCACCAGCCCACCAACTCCCCCAGTACAGTCTCCACCAGCCCAACAACTCCCCCAGTACAAAGTCTCCACCAGCCCACCAACTCCCCCAGTACAGAGTCCCCACCAGCCAACCAACTCCCCCAGTACAGTCTCAACCAACTCACCAACTCCCCTAGTACAGTCTCCACCAGCCCACCAACTCCTCCAGTACAGAGTCTCCACCAGCCCACCAACTCCCCCAGTACAGTCTCCACCAGCCCACTAACTTCCCCAGTACAGAGTCTCCAACAGCCCACCAACTCCCCCAATACAGAGTCCCCACCAGCCCACCAACAACCCCAGTATAGAGTCTCCAGCAGCCCACCAACTCCCCCAGTACAGTCTCCACCAACCCACCAACTCGCCAGTACAGTCTCCACCAGCCAACCAAATCCCCCGGTACAGTCTCCACCAGCTCACCAACTCCCCCAGTACAGAGTCTCCACCAGCCCACCAACTCCGCCAGTACAGAGTCTCCACCAGCCAACCAAATCCCCCGGTACAGTCTCCACCAGCTCACCAACTCCCCCAGTCCAGTCTCCACTAGCCCAGCAACTCCCCCAGTACAGTCTCCACCAGCCCAACAACTCCCCCAGTACAGAGTCTCCACCAGCCCACCAACTCCCCCAGTACAGAGTCCCCACCAGCCAACCAACTCCCCCAGTACAGTCTCAACCAACTCACCAACTCCCCCAGTACAGTCTCCACCAGCCCACCAACTCCTCCAGTACAGAGTCTCCAGCAGCCCACCAACTCCCCCAGTACAGTCTCCACCAACCCACCAACTCGCCAGTACAGTCTCCACCAGCCAACCAAATCCCCCGGTACAGTCTTCACCAGCTCACCAACTCCCCCAGTACAGAGTCTCCACTAGCCCACCAACTCCCCCAGTACAGTCTCCACCAGCCACCAAATCCCCCAGTACAGTCTCCACCAGCCCACCAACTCCACCAGTACAGAGTCTCCACCAGCCCACCAACTCCACCAGTACAGAGTCTCCACCATCCCACCAACTCCCCCAGTACAGTTTCCAACAGCCCATCAACTCCCCCAGTACAGAGTCTCCACCAGCCCACCAACTCCCCCAGTACAGTCTCCACCAGCCCACCAACTCCCCCAGTACAGAGTCTCCACAAGCCCACCAACTCCCCCAGTATAGAGACTACACCAGTCCACCAACTTCCACAGTACAGAGTCTCCATTAGCCCACCAACTCCCCAAGTACAGTCTCCACCAGCCCACCAACTGCCCCAGTACAGAGACCACACCAGCCCACCGACTCCCTTAGTTCAAAGTCGCCACCAGCCCACCAACTTCCCCAGTACAGAGTCTCCAACAGCCCACCAACTCCCCCAGTACAGAGTCCCCACCAGCCCACCAACTCCCCCAGTACAGAGTCTCCAGCAGCCCACCAACTCCCCCAGTACAGTCTCCACCAACCCATCAACTCCCCCAGTACAGTCTCCACAAGCCCACCAACTCCTCCAGTGCAGAATCTCCACCAGCCAACCAAATCCCCCAGTACAGTCTCCACCAGCCCACCAACTCCCCCTGTGCATTCTCCAATAGCCCATCAACTCCCCCAGTACAGAGTGTACACCAGCCCACCAACTCACCCAGTACAGAGTCTCCATTAGCCCACCAACTCCCCCAGTACAGTCTCCACCAGCCCACCAACTCCCCCAGTACAGAGTCCCCACTAGCCCACCAACTCCCCCAGTACAGAGTCTCCACCAGCCCACCAACTCCCCCAGTACAGTCTCCACCAGCCCAACAACTCCCCCAGTACAGATTCTCCACCAGCCCACCAACTCCCCCCGTACAGAGTCCCCAACAGCCAACCAACTCCCCCAGTACAGTCTCAACCAACTCACCAACTCCCCCAGTACAGTCTCCACCAGCCCACCAACTCCTCCAGTACAGACTCTCCACCAGCCCACCAACTCCCCCAGTACAGTCTCCACCAGCCCACTAACTTCCCCAGTACAGAGTCTCCAACAGCCCACCAACTCCCCCAGTACAGAGTCGCCACCAGCCAACCAACTCCCCCAGTACAGTCTCAACCAACTCACCAACTCCCCCAGTACAGTCTCCACCAGCCCACCAACTCCTCCAGTACAGAGTCTCCAGCAGCCCACCAACTCCCCCACTACAGTCTCCACCAACCCACCAACTCGCCAGTACAGTCTCCACCAGCCAACCAAATCCCCCGGTGCAGTCTCCACCAGCTCACCAACTCCCCCAGTACAGAGTCTCCACCAGCCCACCAACTCCGCCAGTACAGAGTCTCCACCAGCCAAACAAATCCCCCGGTACAGTCTCCACCAGCTCACCAACTCCCCCAGTACAGAGTCTCCACCAGCCCACCAACTCCCCCAGTACAGTCTCCACCAGCCCACCAACTCCCCCAGTACAGTCTCCACCAGCCCACCAACTGCCCCAGTACAGAGACCACACCAGCCCACCGACTCCCTTAGTACAAAGTCGCCACCAGCCCACCAACTTCCCCAGTACAGAGTCTCCAACAGCCCACCAACTCCCCCAGTACAGAGTCTCCAGCAGCCCACCAACTCCTCCAGTGCAGAATCTCCACCAGCCAACCAAATCCCCCGGTACGGTCTCCACCAGCTCACCAGCTCCCCCAGTACAGGGTCTCCACCAGCCCACCAACTCCCCCAGTACAGTCGCCACTAGCCCACCAACTCCCCCAGTACAGAGTCCCCACCAGCCCACCAACTCCCCCAGTACAGTCCCCACCAGCCCACCAACTCCCCCAGTACAGTCTCCACCAGCCCACCAACTCCCCCAGTGCAGGGTCTCCACCAGCCCACCAACTCCCCCAGTACAGTGTCCACCAGCCCACCAACACCCCCAGTACGGAGTTTCCAACAACCCACCAAATG
>NW_027276792.1:0-35126 GCF_030028105.1 Mobula birostris | reverse complement strand
GGACTGGTCGGTACTGATAGAGGACTGGTGCTGATACTGGTCAGCACTGATAGAGGACTGGTGCTGATACTGGTCGGTACTGATAGAGGACTGGTGTTGGTACTGGAGGGTACTGATAGAGGGACTGGTGCTGATACTGGTCGGTACTGAAAGACGACTGTGCTGATACTGGTTGGTACTGAAAGAGATCTGTTGCTGATACTGGTCAGTACTCATAGAGCACTGGTGCTGATACTGGTCGGTACTGATAGGGGACTGGTGCTGCGACTGGTCGGTATTGATAGAGGACAGGTGCTGATACCGGTTGGTACTGAAAGTGGACTAGTGCAGATACTGGTCGGTACTGATAGAGTACTGGTGCTTGATACTGGTCAGTGCTGATAGATGACTGGTTCTGATACTGGACAGTATTGATAGAGGACTGTGCTGATACTGGTCAGTACTGATAGAGGACTGGTGCTGATACTGGCCGGTACTAATAGAGGACTGGTGCTGATAGTGGTCGGTACTGAAGAGAACAGGTGCTGATACTGGTTGGTACTGACAGAGGACTGGTGCTGATACTGGCCAGTACTGATAGAGGACTGGTGCTGATACTGGTTAGTACTGATAGAGGACTGGAGCTGATACTGGTCAGTACTGAAGAGGACAGGTGCAGATTCTGTTCAGTACTGATGGAGGACTGTGCTGAGACTGGTGATACTGATAGATGACTGGTGCTGATACTAGTCAGTACAGAGAGAGGACTGGTGCTGATACTGGTCGGTACTGATAGACGACTGTGCTGATACTGGTCGGTACTGATAGAGATCTGGTGCGGATACTGGTCAGTACTGATAGAGCACTGGTGCTGATACTGGTCGGTACTGATAGGGGACTGGTGCTGCGAGTGGTCGTTACTCATAGATGACTGGAGCTGATACTGGCCGTACTGATAGAGGACTGGTGCTGAGACTGGTCGGTACTGATAGAGGACTGGTGTTGATACTGGTCGGATACTGATAGAGGACTGGTGTTGATACTGGTCGGTACTGATAGAGGACTGGTGCTGATACTGGTCGGTACTGATACATGACTGGTGCTGATACTGGACAGTATTGATAGAGGACTGGTCGTACTGATAGGAGGACTGGTGCTGATACTGGTCAGCACTGATAGAGACTGGTGCTGATACTGGTCGGTACTGATAGAGGACTGGTGTTGGTACTGGAGGTACTGATAGAGGACTGGTGCTGATACTGGTCGGTACTGATAGACGACTGTGCTGATACTGGTTGGTACTGAAAGAGATCTGTTGCTGATACTGGTCAGTACTCATAGAGCACTGGTGCTGATACTGGTCGGTACTGATAGGGGACTGTGCTGCGACTGGTCGGTATTGATAGAGGACAGTGCTGATACCGGTTGGTACTGAAGAAGACAGTGCTGATACTGGCTGTTTACTGATAGAGGACTGGTGCTGATACCGGACAGTATTGATAGAGGACTGGTGCTGATACTTACTGGTACTGTTAGAGGAGTGGTGCTGATACAGGTTTCTACCGAAGAGGACAGGTGCTGATACTGGCCGGTACTGATAAAGACTGGTGCTGATCCTGGCCGGTACTGATAGAGGACTTGTGCTGATACTGTCCGGTACAGATCGAGGACTGGTGCTGATACTGGCCGGTACTGATTGTAGTCTGGTGTTGATACTGGTCAGTACTGATAGAGGACTGGTGCTGATACTGGCCGGTACTAATAGAGGACTGGTGCTGATAGTGGTCGGTACTGAAGGAGAACAGGTGCTGATACTGGTCGATACTGATAGAGGACTGGTGCTCATACGGTCAGTATTGATAGAGGACTGGTGTTGATACTGGCCGGTACCGATAGAGGACTCGTGCTGATACTGGTCAGTACTGATAGAGGACTGTGTTGATACTATCCGGTACTGATAGAGGACTGTGCTGATACTGCTCAGTATTGATAGAGGACTGGTGCTGATACTGCTCAGTATTGATGGAGGACTGGTGCTGATACAGGTTCGTACTGATAGAGGACTGGGGATGATACTGGCCGGTCTGATAAGGACTGTTGCTGATACTGGTCGGTACTGAAGAGGATAGGTGCTGATACGGGCCGGTACTCATAAAGACTGGTGCTGATACTGGTTAGTACTGAGAGTGACTGGTGCTGATACTTCCTGGTACTAATAGAGGACTGGTGCTGATAGTGGTCGTACTGAAGAGGACAGGTGCTGATACTGGTCGGTACTGATAGAGGACTGGTGCTGATACTGGTTAGTACTGATAGAGGACTGTTGCTGATACTGGTCGGTACTGATAGGGGACTGGTGCCTGCGAGTGGTCGTTACTGACAGAGGACAGGTGCTGATACTGGTCGTTACTGATAGAGGACTGGTGCTGATACTGGTCGGTACTGATAGAGGACTTGTGTTGATACTGGTTGGTACTGAAAGTGTACTAGTGCAGATACTGGTCGGTACTGATAGAGGCTGGGTGCTGATATTGGTCAGTACTGATAGAGGACTGGTGCTGATACTGGACAGTATTGATAGAGGACTGGTGCTAATACTGGTCGGGTACTGATAGAGGACTGATGCTGAGCTGGTCAGTACTGATAGAGGACTGGTGCTGATACTGCCCTGTACTGATAGAGGACTGGTGCTGATACTGTCAGTACTGATAGAGGACTGGTGCTGATACTGGTCATTACTGATAGAGGACTGGCGCTGATACTGGCCGGTACTGCTAGAGGACTGTGCTGATACAGGCCAGTACTGATAGAGGTCTGGTGCTGATACAGGTCGGTACTGATAGAGGACTGGTGCGTATACTGGTCGGTACTGATAGAGGACTGGTGCTGATACTGGTCAGTACTGATAGAGGACTGGTGCTGATACTTGTCGGTACCGATAGAGGACTGGTGCTGATGCTGGCCGGTACTGCTAGAGGACTGTTGCTGATACAGGCCAGTACTGATAGAGGTCTGGTGCTGATACTGGTCGGTACTGATAGAGGACTGGTGCGTATACTGGTCGGTACTGATAGAGGACTGGTGCTGATACTGGTCAGTACTGATAGATGACTGGTGCTGATTCTGGCCGGTACTGATACAGGACTGGTGCTGATACTGGTCGATACTGTTACAGGACTGGTGCTGATACTGGTCGGTACAGATAGAGGACTGGTTGCTAATGCTAGGCGGTACTGAAAGAGGACAGGTGCTGATATTGTTCGGTACTGAAAGTGGACTAGTGCAGATACTGGTCGGTACTGATAGAGTACTGGTGCTGATACTGGTCAGTGCTGATAGATGACTGGTTCTGATACTGGACAGTATTGATAGAGGACTGGTGCTGATACTGGTCAGTACTGATAGAGGACTGGTGCTGATACTGGCCGGTACTAATAGAGGACTGGTGCTGATAGTGGTCGGTACTGAAGAGAACAGGTGCTGATACTGGTTGGTACTGACAGAGGGACTGGTGCTGATACTGGCCAGTACTGATAGAGGACTGGTGCTGATACTGGTTAGTACTGATAGAGGACTGGAGCTGATACTGGTCAGTACTGAAGAGGACAGGTGCAGATTCTGTTCAGTACTGATGGAGGACTGGTGCTGAGACTGGTTGATACTGATAGATGACTGGTGCTGATACTGGTCAGTACAGAGAGAGGACTGGTGTTGATACTGGTCGGTACTGATAGAGGACTGGTGTTGGTACTGGTCGGTACTGATAGAGGACTGGTACTGATACTGGTCGGTACTGATAGACGACTGTGCTGATACTGGTCGGTACTGATAGAGATCTGGTGCTGATACTGGTCAGTACTGATAGAGCAATGGTGCTGATACTGGTCGATACTGATAGAGGGACTGGTGCTGATATTGGTCAGTACAGCTAGAGGACTGGTGTTGATACTGGTCGGTACTGATAGAGGACTGGTGTTGGTAATGGTCGGTACTGATAGAGGACTGGTACTGATACTGGTCGGTTCTCATAGACGACTGTGCTGATACTGGTCGGAACTGATAGAGATCTGGTGCTGATACTGGTCAGTACTGATGGTGCACTGGTGCTGATACTGGTCGGTACTGATAGAGGACAGGTGCTGATATTGGTCGGTACTGAAAGTGGACTAGTGCAGATACTGGTCGGTACTGATAGAGTACTGGTGCTGATACTGGTCAGTGCTGATAGATGACTGGTTCTGATACTGGACAGTATTGATAGAGGACTGGTGCTGATACTGGTCAGTACTGATAGAGGACTGGTGCTGATACTGGCCGGTACTAATAGAGGACTGGTGCTGATAGTGGTCGGTACTGAAGAGAACAGGTGCTGATACTGGTTGGTACTGACAGAGGACTGGTGCTGATACTGGCCAGTACTGATAGAGGACTGGTGCTGATACTGGTTAGTACTGATAGAGGACTGGAGCTGATACTGGTCAGTACTGAAGAGGACAGGTGCAGATTCTGTTCAGTACTGATGGAGGACTGGTGCTGAGACTGGTTGATACTGATAGATGACTGGTGCTGATACTGGTCAGTACAGAGAGAGGACTGGTGTTGATACTGGTCGGTACTGATAGAGGACTGGTGTTGGTACTGGTCGGTACTGATAGAGGACTGGTACTGATACTGGTCGGTACTGATAGACGACTGTGCTGATACTGGTCGGTACTGATAGAGATCTGGTGCTGATACTGGTCAGTACTGATAGAGCAATGGTGCTGATACTGGTTGATACTGATAGAGGACTGGTGCTGATATTGGTCAGTACAGATAGAGGACTGGTGTTGATACTGGTCGGTACTGATAGAGGACTCGTGCGTATACTGGTCGGTACTGATAGAGGACTGTTGCTAATGCTAGGCGGTACTGATAGAGGACAGGTGCTGATATTGGTCGGTACTTAAAGTGGACTAGTGCAGATACTGGTCGGTACTGATAGAGGACTGGTGCTTATACTGGTCAGTACTGATAGAAGACTGGTTCTGATACTGGACAGTATTGATAGAGGACTGGTGCTAATACTGGTCGGTACTGACAGAGGACTGGTGCTTATACTGGTCAGTACTGATAGAAGACTGGTTCTGATACTGGACAGTATTGATAGAGGACTGGTGCTAATACTGGTCGGTACTGATAGAGGACTTGTGCTGATACTCTCCGGTACAGATCGAGGACTGGTGCTGATACTGGCCGGTACTGATTGTAGTCTGGTGCTGTTACTGGTCGGTACTGATAGAGGACTGGTGCTAATGCTAGGCGGTACTGATAGAGGACAGGTGCTGATATTGGTCGGTACTTAAAGTGGACTAGTGCAGATACTGGTCGGTAGTGATAGAGGACTGGTGCTGATACTGGTCAGTACTGATAGAGGACTGGTTCTGATACTGGACAGTATTGATAGAGGACTGGTGCTAATACTGGTCGGTACTGATAGAGGACTGATGCTGATACTGGTCAGTACTGATAGAGGACTGGTGCTGATAGTGGTCGGTACTGAAGTGAACAGGTGCTGATACTGGTCGATACTTGATAGAGGACTGGTGCTGATACCGGTCAGTATTGATAGAGGACTGGTGTTGCTACTGGCCGTTACTGATAGAGGACTCGTGCTGATACTGGTCAGTACTGATAGAGGACTAGTGTTGATACAGGTTCGTACTGATAGAGGGACTGGGGATGATACACGCCGGTACTGATAAAGGACTATTGCTGATAGTGGTCTGTACTGAAGAGGATAGGTGCTGATACTGGCCGGTACTGATAAAGACTGGTGCTGATACTGGTTAGTACTGTTAGATGACTGGTGCTGATACTGTCCGGTACTGATAGAGGACAGGTGCTGATACTGGCCAGTACTGATAGACGACTGGTGCTGTTACTGTTTAGTACTGATAGAGGACCGGAGCTGATACTGGTCAGTACTGAAGAGGACAGGTGCAGATTCTGTTCAGTACTGATAGAGGACTGGTGCTGAGACTGGTCGGTACTGATAGAGGACTGGTATTGATACTGGTCGGTACTGATAGAGGACTGGTGCTGATACTGGACAGTATTGATAGAGGACTGGTCGGTACTGATAGACGACTGTGCTGATACTGTTGGTACTGATAGAGATCTGTTGCTGATTCTGGTCAGTACTGATAGAGCACTGGTGCTGATACTGGTCGGTACAGATAGGGGACTGGTGCTGCGACTGGTCGGTACTGATAGAGGACAGGTGCTGATACTGGTTGGTACTGAAGAAGACAGGTGCTGATACTGGCTGTACTGATAGAAGACTGGTGCTGATACCGGACAGCATTGATAGAGGACTGGGTGCTGATACTTACCGGTACTGTTAGAGGACTGGTGCTGATACTGGTCTCTACCGAAGAGGACAGGTGCTGATACTGGCCGGTACTGATAAAGACTGGTGCGGATACTGGCCGGTACTGATAGAGGACCTGTGTTGATACTCTCCGGTACAGATCGAGGACTGGTGCTGATACTGGCCGGTACTGATTGTAGTCTGGTGCTGTTACTGGTCGGTACTGATAGAGGACTGCTGCTGATACGGTTCAGTACTGATAGACGACTGGAGCTGATACTGGCCGGTACTAATAGACGACTGGTGCTGATAGTGGTCGGTACTGAAGAGAACAGGTGCTGATACTGGTCGATACTGATAGAGGACTGGTGCTCATACCGGTCAGTATTGATAGAGGACTGCTGCTGATACTGGTCAGTACTGATAGACGACTGGTGCTGATACTGGCCGGTACTACTAGAGGACTGGTGCTGCTAGTGGTCGGTACTGACGAGAAAAGGTGCTGATACAGGTCGATACTGATAGAGGACTGGTGCTGATACCGGTCAGTATTGATAGAGGACTGTGTTGATACTGGCCGGTACTGATAGAGGACTCGTGCTGATACTGGTCAGTACTGATAGAGGGACTGGTGTTGATACTAGCTGGTACTGATAGAGGACTGGTGCTGATACTGGTCAGTATTGATAAAGGACTGGTGCTGATACTGGTCATTACTGATAGAGGACTGGCGCTGATACTGGCCGGTACTGCTAGAGGACTGGTGCTGATACAGGCCAGTACTGATAGAGGTCTGGTGCTGTTACAGGTCGGTACTGATAGAGGACTGGTGCGTATACTGGTCGGTACTGATAGAGGACTGGTGCTGATACTGGTCAGTACTGATAGAGGACTGGTGCTGATACTTGTCGTACTGATAGAGGGACTGGTGCTGATGCTGGCCGGTACTGCTAGAGGACTGTTGCTGATACAGGCCAGTACTGATAGAGGTCTGGTGCTGATACTGGTCGGTACTGATAGAGGACTGGTGCGTATACTGGTCGGTACTGATAGAGGACTGGTGCTGATACTGGTCAGTACTGATAGATGACTGGTGCTGATTCTGGCCGGTACTGATACAGGACTGGTGCTGATACTGGTCGATACTGTTACAGGACTGGTGCTGATACTGGTCGGTACAGATAGAGGACTGGTGCTAATGCTAGGCGGTACTGATAGAGGACAGGTGCTGATATTGGTCGGTACTGAAAGTGGACTAGTGGCAGATACTGGTCGGTACTGATAGAGTACTGGTGCTGATACTGGTCAGTGCTGATAGATGACTGGTTCTGATACTGGACAGTATTGATAGAGGACTGGTGCTGATACTGGTCAGTACTGATAGAGGACTGGTGCTGATACTGGCCGGTACTAATAGAGGACTGGTGCTGATAGTGGTCGGTACTGAAGAGAACAGGTGCTGATACTGGTTGGTACTGACAGAGGACTGGTGCTGATACTGGCCAGTACTGATAGAGACTGGTGCTGATACTGGTTAGTACTGATAGAGGACTGGAGCTGATACTGGTCAGTACTGAAGAGGACAGGTGCAGATTCTGTTCAGTACTGATGGAGGACTGGTGCTGAGACTGGTTGATACTGATAGATGACTGGTGCTGATACTGGTCAGTACAGAGAGAGGGACTGGTGTTGATACTGGTCGGTACTGATAGAGGACTGGTGTTGGTACTGGTCGGTACTGATAGAGGACTGGTACTGATACTGGTCGGTACTGATAGACGACTGTGCTGATACTGGTCGGTACTGATAGAGATCTGGTGCTGATACTGGTCAGTACTGATAGAGCAATGGTGCTGATACTGGTCGATACTGATAGAGGACTGGTGCTGATATTGGTCAGTACAGATAGAGGACTGGTGTTGATACTGGTCGGTACTGATAGAGGACTGGTGTTGGTAATGGTCGGTACTGATAGAGGACTGGTACTGATACTGGTCGGTTCTCATAGACGACTGTGCTGATACTGGTCGGAACTGATAGAGATCTGGTGCTGATACTGGTCAGTACTGATGGTGCACTGGTGCTGATACTGGTCGGTACTGATAGAGGACAGGTGCTGATATTGGTCGGTACTGAAAGTGGACTAGTGCAGATACTGGTCGGTACTGATAGAGTACTGGTGCTGATACTGGTCAGTGCTGATAGATGACTGGTTCTGATACTGGACAGTATTGATAGAGGACTGGTGCTGATACTGGTCAGTACTGATAGAGGACTGGTGCTGATACTGGCCGGTACTAATAGAGGACTGGTGCTGATAGTGGTCGGTACTGAAGAGAACAGGTGCTGATACTGGTTGGTACTGACAGAGGACTGGTGCTGATACTGGCCAGTACTGATAGAGGACTGGTGCTGATACTGGTTAGTACTGATAGAGGACTGGAGCTGATACTGGTCAGTACTGAAGAGGACAGGTGCAGATTCTGTTCAGTACTGATGGAGGACTGGTGCTGAGACTGGTTGATACTGATAGATGACTGGTGCTGATACTGGTCAGTACAGAGAGAGGACTGGTGTTGATACTGGTCGGTACTGATAGAGGACTGGTGTTGGTACTGGTCGGTACTGATAGAGGACTGGTACTGATACTGGTCGGTACTGATAGACGACTGTGCTGATACTGGTCGGTACTGATAGAGATCTGGTGCTGATACTGGTCAGTACTGATAGAGCAATGGTGCTGATACTGGTTGATACTGATAGAGGACTGGTGCTGATATTGGTCAGTACAGATAGAGGACTGGTGTTGATACTGGTCGGTACTGATAGAGGACTCGTGCGTATACTGGTCGGTACTGATAGAGGACTGTTGCTAATGCTAGGCGGTACTGATAGAGGACAGGTGCTGATATTGGTCGGTACTTAAAGTGGACTAGTGCAGATACTGGTCGGTACTGATAGAGGACTGGTGCTTATACTGGTCAGTACTGATAGAAGACTGGTTCTGATACTGGACAGTATTGATAGAGGACTGGTGCTAATACTGGTCGGTACTGACAGAGGACTGGTGCTTATACTGGTCAGTACTGATAGAAGACTGGTTCTGATACTGGACAGTATTGATAGAGGACTGGTGCTAATACTGGTCGGTACTGATAGAGGACTTGTGCTGATACTCTCCGGTACAGATCGAGGACTGGTGCTGATACTGGCCGGTACTGATTGTAGTCTGGTGCTGTTACTGGTCGGTACTGATAGAGGACTGGTGCTAATGCTAGGCGGTACTGATAGAGGACAGGTGCTGATATTGGTCGGTACTTAAAGTGGACTAGTGCAGATACTGGTCGGTAGTGATAGAGGACTGGTGCTGATACTGGTCAGTACTGATAGAGGACTGGTTCTGATACTGGACAGTATTGATAGAGGACTGGTGCTAATACTGGTCGGTACTGATAGAGGACTGATGCTGATACTGGTCAGTACTGATAGAGGACTGGTGCTGATAGTGGTCGGTACTGAAGTGAACAGGTGCTGATACTGGTCGATACTGATAGAGGACTGGTGCTGATACCGGTCAGTATTGATAGAGGACTGGTGTTGCTACTGGCCGTTACTGATAGAGGACTCGTGCTGATACTGGTCAGTACTGATAGAGGACTAGTGTTGATACAGGTTCGTACTGATAGAGGACTGGGGATGATACACGCCGGTACTGATAAAGGACTATTGCTGATAGTGGTCTGTACTGAAGAGGATAGGTGCTGATACTGGCCGGTACTGATAAAGACTGGTGCTGATACTGGTTAGTACTGTTAGATGACTGGTGCTGATACTGTCCGGTACTGATAGAGGACAGGTGCTGATACTGGCCAGTACTGATAGACGACTGGTGCTGATACTGTTTAGTACTGATAGAGGACCGGAGCTGATACTGGTCAGTACTGAAGAGGACAGGTGCAGATTCTGTTCAGTACTGATAGAGGACTGGTGCTGAGACTGGTCGGTACTGATAGAGGACTGGTATTGATACTGGTCGGTACTGATAGAGGACTGGTGCTGATACTGGACAGTATTGATAGAGGACTGGTCGGTACTGATAGACGACTGTGCTGATACTGGTTGGTACTGATAGAGATCTGTTGCTGATTCTGGTCAGTACTGATAGAGCACTGGTGCTGATACTGGTCGGTACAGATAGGGGACTGGTGCTGCGACTGGTCGGTACTGATAGAGGACAGGTGCTGATACTGGTTGGTACTGAAGAAGACAGGTGCTGATACTGGCTGGTACTGATAGAAGACTGGTGCTGATACCGGACAGCATTGATAGAGGACTGGTGCTGATACTTACCGGTACTGTTAGAGGACTGGTGCTGATACTGGTCTCTACCGAAGAGGACAGGTGCTGATACTGGCCGGTACTGATAAAGACTGGTGCGGATACTGGCCGGTACTGATAGAGGACCTGTGTTGATACTCTCCGGTACAGATCGAGGACTGGTGCTGATACTGGCCGGTACTGATTGTAGTCTGGTGCTGTTACTGGTCGGTACTGATAGAGGACTGCTGCTGATACGGTTCAGTACTGATAGAGGACTGGAGCTGATACTGGCCGGTACTAATAGACGACTGGTGCTGATAGTGGTCGGTACTGAAGAGAACAGGTGCTGATACTGGTCGATACTGATAGAGGACTGGTGCTCATACCGGTCAGTATTGATAGAGGACTGCTGCTGATACTGGTCAGTACTGATAGACGACTGGTGCTGATACTGGCCGGTACTACTAGAGGACTGGTGCTGCTAGTGGTCGGTACTGACGAGAAAAGGTGCTGATACAGGTCGATACTGATAGAGGACTGGTGCTGATACCGGTCAGTATTGATAGAGGACTGGTGTTGATACTGGCCGGTACTGATAGAGGACTCGTGCTGATACTGGTCAGTACTGATAGAGGACTGGTGTTGATACTAGCTGGTACTGATAGAGGACTGGTGCTGATACTGGTCAGTATTGATAAAGGACTGGTGCTGATACAGGTTCGTACTGATAGAGGACTGGGGATATTGCAGGCCGGTACCGATAGAGGACTGTTGCTGATACTGGTCGGTACTGAAGAGGATAGGTGCTGATACTGGTCGGTACAGATAGAGGACTGGTGCTAATGCTAGGCGGTACTGATAGAGGACAGGTGCTGATATTGGTCGGTACTGAAAGTGGACTAGTGCAGATACTGGTCGGTACTGATAGAGGACTGGTGCTGATACTGGTCAGTACTGATAGAGGACTGGTTCTGATACTGGACAGTATTGATAAAGGACTGGTGCTAATACTGGTCGGTACTGATAGAGGACTGATGCTGATACTGATCAGTACTGATAGAGGACTGGTGCTGATAGTGGTCGGTACTGAAGAGAACAGGTGCTGATACTGGTTGGTACTGACAGAGGACTGGTGCTGATACTGGCCAGTACTGATAGAGGACTGGTGCTGAGACTGGTCGGTACTGATAGAGGACTGGTATTGATACTGGTCGGTACTGATAGAGGACTGGTGCTGATACTGGACAGTATTGATAGAGGACTGGTCGGTACTGATAGACGACTGTGCTGATACTGGTTGGTACTGATAGAGATCTGTTGCTGATACTGGTCAGTACTGATAGAGCACTGGTGCTGATACTGGTCGGTACTGATAGGGGACTGGTGCTGCGACTGGACGGTACTGATAGAGGACAGGTGCTGATACTGGTTGGTACTGAAGAAGACAGGTGCTGATACTGGCTGGTACTGATAGAGGACTGGTGCTGATACCGGACAGTATTGATAGAGGACTGGTGCTGATACTTACCGGTACTGTTAGAGGACTGGTGCTGATACTGGTCTCTACCGAAGAGGACAGGTGCTGATACTGGCCGGTACTGATAAAGACTGGTGCTGATACTGGCCTGTACTGATAGAGGACTTGTGCTGATACTCTCCGGTACAGATCGAGGACTGGTGCTGATACTGGCCGGTACTGATTGTAGTCTGGTGCTGTTACTGGTTGGTACTGATAGAGGACTGGTGCTGATACTGGTCGGTACTGATAGAGGACTGCTGCTGATACGGGTCAGTACTGATAGAGGACTGGGGATGATGCAGGCCGTACTGATAGAGGACTGTTGCTGATACTGGTCGGTACTGAAGAGGATAGGTGCTGATACTGGTCGGTACAGATAGAGGACTGGTGCTAATGCTAGGCGGTACTGATAGAGGACAGGTGCTGATATTGGTCGGTACTGAAAGTGGACTAGTGCAGATACTGGTCGGTACTGATAGAGGACTGGTGCTGATACTGGTCAGTACTGATAGAGGACTGGTTCTGATACTGGACAGTATTGATAGAGGACTGGTGCTAATACTGGTTGGTACTGATAGAGGACTGGAGCTGATACTGGTCAGTACTGAAGAGGACAGGTGCAGATTCTGTTCAGTACTGATAGAGGACTGGTGCTGAGACTGGTTGATATTGATAGAGGACTGCTGCTGATACTGGTCAGTACAGAGAGAGGACTGGTGTTGATACTGGTCGGTACTGATATTGGACTGGTGTTGGTACTGGTCGGTACTGATAGAGGACTGGTACTGATACTGGTCGGTACTGATAGAGATCTGGTGCTGATACTGGTCAGTACTGATAGAGCAATGGTGCTGATACTGGTCGGTACTGATAGAGGACTGGTGCTGATACTGGTCAGTACAGATAGAGGACTGGTGTTGATACTTGTCGGTACTGATAGAGGACTGGTGTTGGTACTGGTCGGTACTGATAGAGGACTGGTACTGATACTGGTCGGTTCTGATAGACAACTGTGCTGATACTGGTCGGTACTGATAGAGATCTGGTGCTGATACTGGTCAGTACTGATAGAGCACTGGTGCTGATACTGGTCGGTACTGATAGAGGACTGGTGCTGATACTGGTCAGCACTGATAGAGGACTGGTGCTGATACTGGTCGGTACTGATAGAGGAGTGGTGCTGATACTGGCCGGTACTGCTAGAGGACTGGTGCTGATACAGGCCAGTACTGATAGAGGTCTGGTGCTGATACTGGTCGGTACTGATAGAGGACTGGTGCATATACTGGTCGGTACTGATAGAGGACTGGTGCTGATACTGGTCAGTACTGATAGAGGACTGGTGCTGATTCTGGCCGGTACTGATACAGGACTGGTGCTGATACTGGTTGGTACAGATAGAGGATTGGTGCTGATACTGGTTGGTACTGATAGAGGACTGGTGCTAATGCTAGGCGGTACTGATAGAGGACTGATGCTGATACTGGTCAGTACTGATAGAGGACTGGTGTTGCTACTGGCCGTTACTGATAGAGGACTGGGGATGATACACGCCAGTACTGATAAAGGACTACTGCTGATAGTGGTCTGTACTGAAGAGGATAGGTGCTGATACTGGCCGGTACTGATAAAGACTGGTGCTGATACTGGTTAGTACTGATAGATGACTGGTGCTGATACTGTCCGGTACTGATAGAGGACAGGTGCTGATACTGGCCAGTACTGATAGACGACTGGTGCTGATACTGGTTAGTACTGATAGAGGACTAGAGCTGATACTGGTCAGTACTGAAGAGGACAGGTGCAGATTCTGTTCAGTACTGATAGAGGACTGGTGCTGAGACTGGTCGGTACTGATAGAGGACTGGTATTGATACTGGTCGGTACTGATAGAGGACTGGTGCTGATACTGGTCGGTACTGATAGATGACTGGTGCTGATACTGGACAGTATTGACAGAGGACTGGTCGGTATTGATAGACGACTGTGCTGATACTGGTTGGTACTGAAAGAGATCTGTTGCTGATACTGGTCAGTACTGATAGAGCACTGGTGCTGATACTGGTCGGTACTGATAGGGGACTGGTGCTGCGACTGGTCGGTGCTGATAGAGGACAGGTGCTGATACTGGTTGGTACTGAAGAAGACAGGTGCTGATACTGGCCGGTACTGATAAAGACTGGTGCTGATACTGGCCGGTACTGATAGAGGACTTGTGCTGATACTCTCCGGTACAGATCGAGGACTGGTGCTGATACTGGCCGGTACTGATTGTAGTCTGGTGCTGTTACTGGTCGGTACTGATAGAGGACTGGTGCTGATACTGGTTGGTACTGATAGAGGACTGCTGCTGATACGGGTCAGTACTCATAGACGAATGGTGCTGATACTGGCCGGTACTAATAGACGACTGGTGCTGATAGTGGTCGGTACTGAAGAGAACAGGTGCTGATGCTGGTCGATACTGATAGAGGACTGGTGCTCATACCGGTTAGTATTGATAGAGGCCTGCTGCTGATACTGGTCAGTACTGATAGACGACTGGTGCTGATACTGGCCGGTACTGCTAGAGGACTGGTGCTGCTAGTGGTCGGTAACTGACGAGAAAAGCTGCTGATACAGGTCGATACTGATAGAGGACTGGTGCTGATACCGGTCAGTAATGATAGAGGACTGGTGTTGATACTGGCCGGTACTGATAGAGGACTGTTGCTGATACTGGTCGGTACTGAAGAGGATAGGTGCTGATACTGGCCGGTACTGATAAAGACTGGTGCTGATACTGCCTGGTACTAATAGAGGACTGGTGCTGATAGTGGCCGGTACTGAAGAGAACAGGTGCTGATACTGGTCGGTACTGATAGAGGACTGGTGCTGGTACTGGCCGGTACTGATGAAGGACTGGTGCTCATACTAGCTGGTACAGCTAGAGGACTGGTGCTGATACAGGCCAGTACTGATAGAGGTCTGGTGCTGATACTGGTCGGTACTGATAGAGCACTGGTGCTGATACTGGTCGGTACTGATAGAGGACTGGTGCTGATACTGGTTAGTACTGATAGAGGACTGGTGCTGATACTGGTCGGTACTGATAGGGGACTGGTGCTGCGAGTGGTCGTTACTGATAGAGGACAGGTGCTGATACTGGTCGTTACTGATAGAGGACTTGTGTTGATACTGGTCGGTACTGAAAGTGTACTAGTGCAGATACTGGTCGGTACTGATAGAGGACTGGTGCTGATATTGGTCAGTACTGATAGAGGACTGGTGCTGATACTGGACAGTATTGATAGAGGACTGGTGCTAATACTGGTCGGTACTGATAGAGGACTGATGCTGTTGCTGGTCAGTACTGATAGAGGACTGGTGCTGATACTGCCCTGTACTGATAGAGGACTGGTGCTGATACTGGTCAGTACTGATACAGGACTGGTGCTGATACTGGTCGATACTGATACAGGACTGGTGCTGATACTGGCCAGAACTGATAGAGGACAGGTGTTGATACTGGTTGGTACTGATAGAGGACTGGTCCTGATACTGGCCGGTACTCATAGTAGACTGATGCTGATACTGGTCGGTACTGATAGAGGACTGCTGCTGATACTGGTCAGTACTGATAGATGACTGGTGCTGATTCTGGCCGGTACTGATAGAGGACTGGTGCTGATACTGGTCGATACTGATACAGGACTGGTGCTGATACTGGTCGGTACAGATAGAGGACTGGTGCTAATGCTAGGCGGTACTGATAGAGGACAGGTGCTGATATTGGTCGGTTCTGAAAGTGGACTAGTGCAGATACTGGTCGGTACTGATAGAGGACTGATGCTGATACTGGTCAGTACTGATAGAGGACTGGTGCTGATAGTGGTCGGTACTGAAGAGAACAGGTGCTGATACTGGTCGGTACTGACAGACGACTGGTGCTGATACTGGCCAGTACTGATAGAGGACTGGTTCTGATACTGGTTAGTACTGATAGAGGACTGGAGCTGATACTGGTCAGTACTGAAGAGGACAGGTGCAGATTCTGTTCAGTACTGATAGAGGACTGGTACTGAGACTGGTTGATACTGATAGATGACTGGTGCTGATACTAGACAGTATTGATAGAGGACTGGTCGGTACTGATAGAGGACTGGTGCTGATACTGGTCGGTACTGATAGAGATCTGGTGCTGATACTGATCAGTACTGATAGAGCACTGGTGCTGATACTGGTCGGTACTGATAGAGGACTGGTGCTGATACTGGTCAGTACAGATAGAGGACTGTTGTTGACACTGGTCGGTACTGATAGAGGACTTGTGTTGGTACTGGTCGGTACTGATAGAGGACTGGTACTGATACTGGTCTGTTCTGATAGACGACTGTCCTGATACTGGTCGGAACTGATAGAGATCTGGTGCTGATACTGGTCAGTACTGATAGAGCACTGGTGCTGATACTGGTCGGTACTGATAGAGGACTGGTGCTGATACTGGTTAGTACTGATAGAGAACTGGTGCTGATACTGGTCGGTACTGATAGGGGACTGGTGCTGCAAGTGGTCGTTACTGATAGAGGATAGGTGCTGATACTGGTCGGTACTGATAGAGGACTGGTGCTGATACTGGTCGGTACTGATAGAGGACTTGTGTTGATACTGGTCGGTACTGAAAGTGTACTAGTGCAGATACTGGTCGGAACTGATAGAGGACTGGTGCTGATATTGGTCAGTACTGATAGAGGACTGGTGCTGATACTGGACAGTATTGATAGAGGACTGGTGCGTATAATGGTTGGTACTGATAGAGGACTGGTGCTGATACTGGTCGGTTCTGATAGAGGACTAGTGCTGATACTGGTCGGTACTGCTAGAGGACTGGTGCTGATACAGGTCAGTACTGATAGAGGTCTGGTGCTGATACTGGTCGGTACTGATAGAGGACTGGTGCATATACTGGTCGGTACTGATAGAGGACTGGTGCTGATACTGGTCAGTACTGATAGAGGACTGGTGCTGATTCTGGCCGGTACTGACACAGGACTGGTGCTGATACTGGTCGATACTGATACAGGACTGGTGCTGATACTGGTTGGTACAGATAGAGGATTGGTGCTGATACTGGTCGGTACTGATAGAGGACAGGTGCTGATATTGGTCGGTACTTAAAGTGTTCTAGTGCAGATACTGATCGGTACTGATAGAGGACTGGTGCTGATACTGGTCAGTACTGATAGAGGACTGGTTCTGATACTGGACAGTAATGATAGAGGACTGGTGCTAATACTGGTCGGTACTGATAGAGGACTGATGCTGATACTGGTCAGTACTGATAGAGGACTGGTGCTGATAGTGGTCGGTACTGAAGAGAACAGGTGCTGATACTGGTCGATACTGATAGAGGACTGGTGCTGATACCGGTCAGTATTGATAGAGGACTGGTGTTGCTACTGGCTGTTACTGATAGAGGACTCGTGCTGATACTGGTCAGTACTGATAGAGGACTACTGTTGATACAGGTTCGTACTGATAGAGGACTATTGCTGATAGTGGTCTGTACTGAAGAGGATAGGTGCTGATACTGGCCGGTACTGATAAAGACTGGTGCTGATACTGGTTAGTACTGATAGACGACTGGTGCTGATACTGGTTAGTACTGATAGAGGACTGGAGCTGATACTGGTCAGTACTGAAGAGGACAGGTGCAGATTCTGTTCAGTACTGATAGAGGACAGGTGCTGATACTGGCCAGTACTGATAGACGACTGGTGCTGATACTGGTTAGTACTGATAGAGGACTGGAGCTGATACTGGTCAGTACTGAAGAGGACAGGTGCAGATTCTGTTCAGTACTGATAGAGGACTGGTGCTGAGACTGGTCGGTACTGATAGAGGACTGGTATTGATACTGGTCGGTACTGATAGAGGACTGGTGCTGATAATGGTCGGTACTGATAGATGACTGGTGCTGATACTGGACAGTATTGATAGAGGACTGGTCAGTACTGATAGACGACTGTGCTGATACTGGTTGGTACTGATAGAGATCTGTTGCTGATACTGGTCAGTACTGATAGGGGACTGGTGCTGCGACTGGTCGGTACTGATAGAGGACAGGTGCTGATACTGGCTGGTACTGATAGAGGACTGGTGCTGATACCGGACAGTATTGATAGAGGACTGGTGCTGATACTTACCGGTACTGTTAGAGGACTGGTGCTGATACTGGTCTCTACCGAAGAGGACAGGTGCTGATACTGGCCGGTACTGATAAAGACTGGTGCTGCTACTGGCCGGTACTGATAGAGGACTTGTGCTGATACTCTCCGGTACAGATCGACGACTGGTGCTGATACTGGCCGGTACTGATTGTAGTCTGGTGCTGTTACTGGTCGGTACTGATAGAGGACTGGTGCTGATACTGGTCGGTACTGATAGGGGACTGGTGCTGCGACTGGTCGGTACTGATAGAGGACAGGTGCTGATACTGGCTGGTACTGATAGAGGACTGGTGCTGATACCGGACAGTATTGATAGAGGACTGGTGCTGATACTTACCGGTACTGTTAGAGGACTGGTGCTGATACTGGTCTCCACCGAAGAGGACAGGTGCTGATACTGGCTGGTACTGATAAAGACTGGTGCTGATACTGGCCGGTACTGATAGAGGACTTGTGCTGATACTCTCCGGTACAGATCGACGACTGGTGCTGATACTGGCCGGTACTGATTGTAGTCTGGTGCTGTTACTGGTCGGTACTGATAGAGGACTGGTGCTGATACTGGTCGGTACTGATAGAGGAATGCTGCTGATACGGGTCAGTACTGATAGACGACTGGTGCTGATACTGGCCGGTACTAATAGACGACTGGTGCTGATAGTGGTCGGTACTGAAGAGAACAGGTGCTGATACTGTTCGATACTGATAGAGGACTGGTGCTCATACCGGTCAGTATTGATAGAACACTGCTGCTGATACTGGTCAGTACTGATAGACGACTGGTGCTGATACTGGCCGGTATTACTAGAGGACTGGTGCTGCTAGTGGTCGGTACTGACGAGAAAAGGTTCTGATACAGGTCGATACTGATAGAGGACTGGTGCTGATACCGGTCAGTATTGATAGAGGACTGGTGTTTATACTGGCCGGTACTGATAGAGGACTAGTGTTGATACTGGTCGGTACTGAAAGTGTACTAGTGCAGATACTGGTCGGTACTGATAGAGGACTGGTGCTGATATTGGTCAGTACTGATAGAGGACTGGTGCTGATACTGGACAGTATTGATAGAGGACTGGTGCTAATACTGGTCGGTACTGATAGAGGACTGATGCTGTTGCTGGTCAGTACAGATAGAGGACTGGTGCTGATACTGGACAGTATTGATAGAGGACTGGTGCGTATAATGGTTGGTACTGATAGAGGACTGGTGCTGATACTGGTCAGCACTGATAGAGGACTGGTGCTGATACTGGTCGGTTCTGATAGAGGACTGGTGCTGATACTGGTCGGTACTGCTAGAGGACTGGTGCTGATACAGGTCAGTACTGATAGAGGTCTGGTGCTGATACTGGTCGGTACTGATAGAGGACTGGTGCATATACTGGTCGGTACTGATAGAGGACTGGTGCTGATACTGGTCAGTACTGATAGAGGACTGGTGCTGATTCTGGCCGGTACTGATACAGGACTGGTGCTGATACTGGTCGATACTGATACAGGACTGGTGCTGATACTGGTTGGTACAGATCGAGGATTGGTGCTGATACTGGTCGGTACTGATAGAGGACAGGTGCTGATATTGGTCGGTACTTAAAGTTGACTAGTGCAGATACTGATCGGTACTGATAGAGGACTGGTGCTGATACTGGACAGTATTGATAGAGGACTGGTGCTAATACTGGTCGGTACTGATAGAGGACTGATGCTGATACTGGTCAGTACTGATAGAGGACTGGTGCTGATAGTGGTCGGTACTGAAGAGAACAGGTGCTGATACTGGTCGATACTGATAGAGGACTGGTGCTGATACCGGTCAGTATTGATAGAGGACTGGTGTTGCTACTGGCTGTTACTGATAGAGGACTCGTGCTGATACTGGTCAGTACTGATAGAGGACTACTGTTGATACAGGTTCGTACTGATAGAGGACTATTGCTGATAGTGGTCTGTACTGAAGAGGATAGGTGCTGATACTGGCCGGTACTGATAAAGACTGGTGCTGATACTGGTTAGTACTGATAGACGACTGGTGCTGATACTGGTTAGTACTGATAGAGGACTGGAGCTGATACTGGTCAGTACTGAAGAGGACAGGTGCAGATTCTGTTCAGTACTGATAGAGGACAGGTGCTGATACTGGCCAGTACTGATAGACGACTGGTGCTGATACTGGTTAGTACTGATAGAGGACTGGAGCTGATACTGGTCAGTACTGAAGAGGACAGGTGCAGATTCTGTTCAGTACTGATAGAGGACTGGTGCTGAGACTGGTCGGTACTAATAGAGGACTGGTATTGATACTGGTCGGTACTGATAGAGGACTGGTGCTGATAATGGTCGGTACTGATAGATGACTGGTGCTGATACTGGACAGTATTGATAGAGGACTGGTCAGTACTGATAGACGACTGTGCTGATACTGGTTGGTACTGATAGAGATCTGTTGCTGATACTGGTCAGTACTGATAGGGGACTGGTGCTGCGACTGGTCGGTACTGATAGAGGACAGGTGCTGATACTGGCTGGTACTGATAGAGGACTGGTGCTGATACCGGACAGTATTGATAGAGGACTGGTGCTGATACTTACCGGTACTGTTAGAGGACTGGTGCTGATACTGGTCTCTACCGAAGAGGACAGGTGCTGATACTGGCCGGTACTGATAAAGACTGGTGCTGCTACTGGCCGGTACTGATAGAGGACTTGTGCTGATACTCTCCGGTACAGATCGACGACTGGTGTTGATAGTGGTCGGTACTGAAGAGAACAGGTGCTGATACTGTTCGATACTGATAGAGGACTGGTGCTCATACCGGTCAGTATTGATAGAACACTGCTGCTGATACTGGTCAGTACTGATAGACGACTGGTGCTGATACTGGCCGGTATTACTAGAGGACTGGTGCTGCTAGTGGTCGGTACTGACGAGAAAAGGTTCTGATACAGGTCGATACTGATAGAGGACTGGTGCTGATACCGGTCAGTATTGATAGAGGACTGGTGTTTATACTGGCCGGTACTGATAGAGGACTAGTGTTGATACTGGTCGGTACTGAAAGTGTACTAGTGCAGATACTGGTCGGTACTGATAGAGGACTGGTGCTGATATTGGTCAGTACTGATAGAGGACTGGTGCTGATACTGGACAGTATTGATAGAGGACTGGTGCTAATACTGGTCGGTACTGATAGAGGACTGATGCTGTTGCTGGTCAGTACAGATAGAGGACTGGTGCTGATACTGCCCTGTACTGATAGAGGACTGGTGCTGATACTGGTCAGTACTGATAGAGGACTGGTGCTGATACTGGTCAGTACTGATAGAGGACTGGTGCTGGTACTGGCCGGTTCTGATAGAGGACTGGTGCTGATACTGGCCGGTACTGCTAGAGGACTGGTGCTGATACAGGCCAGTACTGATAGAGGTCTGGTGCTGATACTGGTCGGTACTGATAGAGGACTGGTGCGTATACTGGTCGGTACTGATAGAGGACTGGTGCTGATACTTGTCGGTACTGATAGAGGACTGGTGCTGATACTGGCCGGTACTGCTAGAGGACTGGTGCTGATACAGGCCAGTACTGATAGAGGTCTGGTGCTGATACTGGTCGGTACTGATAGAGGACTGGTGCGTATAGTGGTCGGTACTGATAGAGGACTGGTGCGTATACTGGTCGGTACTGATAGAGGACTGGTGCTGATACTGGTCGATACTGATACAGGACTGGTGCTGATACTGGTCGGTACAGATAGAGGACTGGTGCTAATGCTAGGCGGTACTGATAGAGGACAGGTGCTGATATTGGTCGGTACTGAAAGTGGACTAGTGCAGATACTGGTCGGTACTGATAGAGGTCTGGTGCTGATACTGGTCAGTACTGATAGAGGACTGGTGCTGATAGTGGTCGGTACTGAAGAGAACAGGTGGTGATACTGGTCGGTACTGACAAAGGACTGGTGCTGATACTGGCCAGTACTGATAGAGGACTGGTGCTGATACTGGTTAGTACTGATAGAGGACTGGAGCTGATACTGGTCAGTACTGAGGAGGACAGGTGCAGATTCTGTTCAGTACTGATAGAGGACTGGTGCTGAGACGGGTTGATACTGATAGATGACTGGTGCTGATATTAGACAGTATTGATAGAGGACTGGTCGGCACTGATAGAGGACTGGTGCTGATACTGGTCAGTACAGAGAGAGGACAGGTGCTGATACTGGTCAGTACAGATAGAGGACTGGTGTTGATACTGGTCGGTACTGATGGAGGACTGGTGTTGGTACTGGTCGGTACTGATAGAGGACAGGTACTGATACTGGTCGGTTCTGATAGACGACTGTGCTGATACTGGTCGGTACTGATAGAGATCTGGTGCTGATACTGGTCAGTACTGATAGAGCACTGGTGCTGATACTGGTCGCTACTGATAGAGGACTGGTGCTGATACTGGTTAGTACTGATAGAGGACTGGTGCTGATACTGGTCGGTACTGATAGGGGACTGGTGCTGCAAGTGGTCGTTACTGATAGAGGACAGGTGCTGATACTGGTCGGTACTGATAGAGGACTGGTGCTGTTACTGGACGGTACTGATAGAGGACTTGTGTTGATACTGGTCGGTACTGAAAGTGTACTAGTGCAGATACTGGTCGGAACTGATAGAGGACTGGTGCTGATATTGGTCAGTACTGATAGAGGACTGGTGCTGATACTGGACAGTATTGATAGAAGACTGGTGCTGATACTGGTCGGTACTGATAGAGGACTGGTGCTGATACTGGCCGGTACTGCTAGAGGACTGGTGCTGATACAGGTCAGTACTGATAGAGGTCTGGTGCTGATACTGGTCGGTACTGATAGAGGACTGGTGCATATACTGGTCGGTACTGATAGAGGACTGGTGCTGATACTGGTCAGTACTGATAGAGGACTGGTGCTGATTCTGGCCGGTACTGATACAGGACTGGTGCTGATACTGGTCGATACTGATACAGGACTGGTGCTGATACTGGTTGGTACAGATAGAGGATTGGTGCTGATACTGGTCGGTACTGATAGAGGACAGGTGCTGATATTGGTCGGTACTTAAAGTGGACTAGTGCAGATACTGGTCGTTACTGATAGAGGACTGGTGCTGATACTGGTCAGTACTGATAGAGGACTGGTTCTGATACTGGACAGTATTGATAGAGGACTGGTGCTAATACTGGTCGGTACTGATAGAGGACTGATGCTGATGCTGGTCAGTACTGATAGAGGACTGGTGCTGATAGTGGTCGGTACTGAAGAGAACAGGTGCTGATACTGGTCGATACTGATAGAGGACTGGTGCTGATACTGGTCAGTATTGATAGAGGACTGGTGTTGCTACTGGCCGGTACTGATAGAGGTCTCGTGCTGATACTGGTCAGTACTGATAGAGGACTAGTGTTGATACAGGTTCGTACTGATAGAGGACTGGGGATGATATACGCCGGTACTGATAAAGGACTATTGCTGATAGTGGTCTGTACTGAAGAGGATAGGTGCTGATACTGGCCGGTACTCATAAAGACTGGTGCTGATTTTGGTTAGTACTGATAGACGACTGGTGCTGATACTGGTTAGTACTGATAGAGGACTGGAGCTGATACTAGACAGTACTGAAGAGGACAGGTGCAGATTCTGTTCAGTACTGATAGAGGACAGGTGCTGATACTGGCCAGTACTGATAGACGACTGGTGCTGATACTGGTTAGTACTGATAGAGGATTGGAGCTGATACTGGTCAGTACTGAAGAGGACAGGTGCAGATTCTGTTCAGTACTGATAGAGGACTGGTGCTGAGACTGGTCGGTACTGATAGAGGACTGGTATTGATACTGGTCGGTACTGATAGAGGACTGGTGCTGATAATGGTCGGTACTGATAGATGACTGGTGCTGATACTGGACAGTATTGATAGAGGACTGGTCGGTACTGATAGACGACTGTGCTGATACTGGTTGGTACTGATAGAGATCTGTTGCTGATACTGGTCAGTACTGATAGAGCACTGGTGCTGATACTGGTCGGTACTGATAGGGGACTGGTGCTGCGACTGGTCGGTACTGATAGAGGACAGGTGCTGATACTGGTTGGTACTGAAGAAGACAGGTGCTGATACTGGCTGGTACTGATAGAGGACTGGTGCTGATACCGGACGGTATTGATAGAGGACTGGTGCTGATACTTACCGGTACTGTTAGAGGACTGGTGCTGATACTGGTCTCTACCGAAGAGGACAGGTGCTGATACTGGCCGGTACTGATAAAGACTGGTGCTGATACTGGCCGGTACTGATAGAGGACTTGTGCTGATACTCTCCGGTACACATCGAGGCCTGGTGCTGATACTGGCCGGTATTGATTGTAGTCTGGTGCTGTTACTGGTCGGTACTGATAGAGGACTGGTGCTGATACTGGTCGGTACTGATAGAGGAATGCTGCTGATACGGGTCAGTACTGATAGACGACTGGTGCTGATACTGGCCGGTACTAATAGACGACTGGGGCTGATAGTGGTCAGTACTGAAGAGAACAGGTGCTGATACTGTTCGATACTGATAGAGGACTGGTGCTCATACCGGTCATTATTGATAGAGGACTGCTGCTGATACTGGTCAGTACTGATAGACGACGGGTGCTGATACTGGCCGGTATTACTAGAGGACTGGTGCTGCTAGTGGTCGGTACTGACGAGAAAAGGTGCTGATACAGGTCGATACTGATAGAGGACTGGTGCTGATACCGGTCAGTATTGATAGAGGACTGGTGTTTATACTGGCCGGTACTGATAGAGGACTAGTGCTGATACTGGTCAGTACTGATAGAGGACTGGTGTTGATACTAGCTGGTACTGATAGAGGACTGGTGCTGATACTGGTCAGTATTGATAAAGGACTGGTGCTGATACAGGTTCGTACTGATAGAGGACTGGGGATGATGCAGGCCGGTACTGATAGAGGACTGTTGCTGATACTGGTCGGTACTGAAGAGGATAGGTGCTGATACTGGCCGGTACTGATAAAGACTGGTGCTGATACTGCCTGGTACTAATAGAGGACTGGTGCTGATATTGGTCGGTACTGAAGAGGACAGGTGCTGATACTGGTCGGAACTGATAGAGGACTGGTGCTGGTACTGGCCGGTACTGATAGAGAACTGGTGCTGATACTGGCCGGTACTGCTAGAGGACTGGTGCTGATACAGGCCAGTACTGATAGAGGTCTGGTGCTGATACTGGTCGGTACTGATAGAGGACTTGTGCTGATACTGTCCGGTACAGATCGAGGACTGGTGCTGATACTGGCCGGTACTGATTGTAGTCTGCTGCTGATACTGGTCAGTACTGATAGAGGACTGGTGCTGATACTGGTAGGTTCTGATAGAGGACTGCTGCTGATACGGGTCACAACTGATAGACGACTGGTGCTGATACTGGCCGGTACTAATAGAGGACTGGTGCTGATAGTGGTCGGTACTGAAGAGAACAGGTGCTGATACTTGTCGATACTGATAGAGGACTGGTGCTCATACCGGTCAGTATTGATAGAGGACTGGTGTTGATACTGGCCGGTACTGATAGAGGACTCGTGCTGATACTGGTCAGTACTGATAGAGGACTGGTGATGATACTAGCCGGTACTGATAGAGGACAGGTGCTGATACTGCTCAGTATTGATAGAGGACTGGTGCTGATACTGCTCAGTATTGATAGAGGACTGGTGCTGATACAGGTTCGTACTGATAGAGGACTGGGGATGATACAGGCCGTTACTGGTAGAGGACTGTTGCTGATACTGGTCGGTACTGAAGAGGATAGGTGCTGATACTGGCCGTTACTGATAAAGAGTGGTGCTGATACTGGTTAGTACTGATAGATGACTGGTGCTGATTCTGCCTGGTACTAATAGAGGACTGGTGCTGATAGTGGTCGGTACTGAAGAGGACAGGTGCTGATACTGGTCGGTACTGATAGAGGACTGGTGCTGATACTGGCCAGTACTGATAGAGGACTGGTGCTGATACTGGTTAGTTCTGATAGAGGACTGGAGCTGATACTGGTCAGTACTGAAGAGGACAGGTGCAGATTCTGTTCAGTACTGATAGAGGACTGGTGCTGAGACTGGTCGATACTGATAGATGACTGGTGCTGATACTGAACAGTATTGATAGAGGACTTGTCGGTACTGATAGACGACGGTGCTGATACAGGTCGGTACTGATAGAGATCTGGTGCTGATACTGGTCAGTACTGATAGAGCACTGGTGCTGATACTGGTCGGTACTGATAGAGGACTGGTGCTGATACTGGTTAGTACTGATAGAGGACTGGTGCTGATACTGGTCGGTACTGATAGGGGACTGGTGCTGCGAGTGGTCGTTACTGATAGAGGACAGGTGCTGATACTTGTCGGTACTGATAGAGGACTGGTACTGATACTGGCCGGTACTGCTAGAGGACTGGTGCTGATACAGGCCAGTACTGATATAGGTCTGGTGCTGATACTGGTCGGTACTGATAGATGACTGGTGCGTATACTGGTCGGTACTGATAGAGGACTGGTGCTGATACTGGTCAGTACTGATATAGGACTGGTTCTGATACTGGACAGTATTGATAGAGGACTGGTGCTAATAATGGTCGGTACTGATAGAGGACTGATGCTGATACTGGTCAGTACTGATAGAGGACTGGAGCTGATACTGGCCGGTACTGCTAGAGGACTGGTGCTGATACAGGCCAGTACTGATAGAGGTCTGGTGCTGATACTGGTCGGTACTGATAGATGACTGGTGCGTATACAGGTCAGAACTAATAGAGGACTGATGCTGATACTGGTCAGTACTGAGAGAGGACTGGTGCTGATTCTGGCCGGTACTGATACAGGACTGGTGCTGATACTGGTCGATACTGATAGAAGACTGGTACTGATACTGGTCGGTACTGATGGAGGATTGGTGCAGATACTGGTCGCTACTGATAGAGGACTGGTGCTGATATTGGTCAGTACTGATAGAGGACTGGTGCTGATACTGGACAGTATTGATAGAGGACTGGTGCTTATACTGCCAGGTACTGATAGAGGACTGGTGCTGATACTGGTCAGTACTGAGAGAGGACTGGTGCTGATACTGGTCAGTACTGATAGAGGACTGCTGTTGATACTGGCCGGTACTGATAGAGGACTGGTGCTGATGCTGGTCGGTACTGATAGAGGACTGGTGCTGATACTGGCCGGTACTGCTGGAGGACTGGTTCTGATACAGGCCAGTACTGATAGAGGTCTGGTGCTGATACTGGTCGGTACTGATAGAGGACTGGTGCGTATACTGGTCGGTACTGATAGAGGACTGGTGCTGATACTGGTCAGTCCTGATAGAGAACTGGTGCTGATACTGGTCAGTACTGATAGAGGGCTGGTGCTGGTACTGGCCGGTACTGATAGAGGACTGGTGCTGATACTGGCCGGTACTGATAGAGGACTGGTGTTGATACAGGCCGGTACTGATAGACTGCAGGTGCTGATACTGTCCGGTACAGATCGAGGACTGGTGCTGATACTGGCCGGTACTGATTGTAGTCTGCTGCTGATACTGGTCGGTACTGATAGAGGACTGGTGCTGATACTGGTCGGTTCTGATAGAGGACTGCTGCTGATACGGGTCACAACTGATAGACGACTGGTGCTGATACCGGCCGGTACTAATAGAGGACTGGTGCTGATAGTGGTCGGTACTGATAGAGGACTGGTGATGATACTGGCCGGTACTGATAGAGGACAGGTGCTGATACTGCTCAGTATTGATAGAGGACTGGTGCTGATACTGCTCAGTATTGATAGAGGACTGGTGCTGATACAGGTTTGTACTGATAGAGGACTGGGTATGATACAGGCCGGTACTGATAGAGGACTGTTGCTGATACTGGTCGGTACTGAAGAGGATAGGTGCTGATACTGGCCGTTACTGATGAAGAGTGGTGCTGATACTGGTTAGTACTGATAGATGACTGGTGCTGATACTGCCTGGTACTAATAGAGGACTGGTGCTGATAGTGGTCGGTACTGAAGAGGACAGGTGCTGATACTGGTCGGTCCTGATAGAGGACTGGTGTTGATACTGGCCAGTACTGATAGAGGACTGGTGCTGATACTGGTTAGTTCTGATAGAGGACTGGAGCTGATACTGGTCAGTACTGAAGAGGACAGGTGCAGATTCTGTTCAGTACTGATAGAGGACTGGTGCTGAGACTGGTCGATACTGATAGATGACTGGTGCTGATACTGAACAGTATTGATAGAGGACTGGTCGGTACTGATAGACGACGGTGCTGATACAGGTCGGTACTGATAGAGATCTGGTGCTGATACTGGTCAGTACTGATAGAGCACTGGTGCTGATACTGGTCGGTACTGATAGGGGACTGGTGCTGCGAGTGGTCGTTACTGATAGAGGACAGGTGCTGATACTTGTCGGTACTGATAGAGGACTGGTACTGATACTGGCCGGTACTGCTAGAGGACTGGTGCTGATACAGGCCAGTACTGATATAGGTCCGGTGCTGATACTGGTCGATACTGATACAGGACTGGTGCTGATTCTGGTTGGTACAGATAGAGGTTTGGTGCTGATACTGGTCGGTACTGATAGAGGACTGGTGCTAATGCTAGGCGGTACTGATAGAGGACAGGTGCTGATATTGGTCGGTACTGAAAGTGAACTAGTGCAGATACTGGTCGGTACTGATAGAGGACTGGTGCTGATACTGGTCAGTACTGATATAGGACTGGTTCTGATACTGGACAGTATTGATAGAGGACTGGTGCTAATAATGGTCGGTACTGATAGAGGACTGATGCTGATACTGGTCAGTACTGATAGAGGACTGGAGCTGATACTGGCCGGTACTGCTAGAGGACTGGTGCTGATACAGGCCAGTACTGATAGAGGTCTGGTGCTGATACTGGTCGGTACTGATAGAGGACTGGTGCGTATACAGGTCAGAACTAATAGAGGACTGATGCTGATACTGGTCAGTACTGAGAGAGGACTGGTGCTGATTCTGGCCGGTACTGATACAGGACTGGTGCTGATACTGGTCGATACTGATAGAAGACTGGTACTGATACTGGTCGGTACTGATGGAGGATTGGTGCAGATACTGGTCGCTACTGATAGAGGACTGGTGCTGATATTGGTCAGTACTGATAGAGGACTGGTGCTGATACTGGACAGTATTGATAGAGGACTGGTGCTTATACTGCCAGGTACTGATAGAGGACTGGTGCTGATACTGGTCAGTACTGAGAGAGGACTGGTGCTGATACTGGTCAGTACTGATAGAGGACTGCTGTTGATACTGGCCGGTACTGATAGAGGACTGGTGCTGATACTGGTCGGTACTGATAGAGGACTGGTGCTGATACTGGCCGGTACTGCTGGAGGACTGGTTCTGATACAGGCCAGTACTGATAGAGGTCTGGTGCTGATACTGGTCGGTACTGATAGAGGACTGGTGCGTATACTGGTCGGTACTGATAGAGGACTGGTGCTGATACTGGTCAGTCCTGATAGAGAACTGGTGCTGATACTGGTCAGTACTGATAGAGGGCTGGTGCTGGTACTGGCCGGTACTGATAGAGGACTGGTGCTGATACTGGCCGGTACTGATAGAGGACTGGTGCTGATACAGGCCGGTACTGATAGAGTGCAGGTGCTGATACTGGTCGGGACTGATAGAGGACTGGTGCTGATACTGGTCGGTGCTGATAGTAGACTGGTGCTGATACTAGTCTGTACTGAGTGAGGACTGCTGCTGATATTCGCCAGTACTGATAGAGGACCGGTACTGATACTGGTAGGTACTGATAGAGGACAGCTGTTGATACTGGTCGGTATTGATAGAGGACTGGTGCTGCTAGTGGTCGGTACTGAAGAGAAAAGGTGCTGATACTGGTCGATGCTGATAGAGGACTGGTGCTGATACCGGTCAGTTTTGATAGAGGACTGGTGTTGATACTGGCCGGTACTGATAAAGACTGGTGCTGATACTGCCTGGTACTAATAGAGGACTGGTGCTGAAAGTGGTCGGTACTGAAGAGGACAGGTGCTGATACTGGTCAGTACTGATAGAGGACTGGTGCTGGTACTGGCCGGTACTGATAGAGGACTGGTGCTGATACTGGTCGGTACTGATAGAGGACTGGTGCTGATACTGGTTAGTACTGATAGAGGACTGCTGCTGATACTGGTCGGTACTGATAGAGGACTGCTGCTGCTACGGGTCACTACTGATAGACGACTGGTGCTGATACTGGCCGGTACTAATAGAGGACTGGTGCTGATAGTGGTCCGTACTGAAGAGAACAGGTGCTGATACTTGTCGATACTGATAGAGGACTGGTGCTCATACCGGTCAGTATTGATAGAGGACTGGTGTTGATACTGGCCGGTACTGATAGAGGACTCGTGCTGATACTGGTCAGTACTGATTGAGGACTGGTGATGATACTAGCCGGTACTGATAGAGGACAGGTGCTGATACTGCTCAGTATTGATAGAGGACTGGTGCTGATACTGCTCAGTATTGATAGAGGACTGGTGCTGATACAGGTTCGTACTTATAGAGGACTGGGGATGATACAGGCCGGAACTGATAGAGGACTGTTGCTCATACTTGTCGGTACTGAGGAGGATATGTGCTGATACTGGCCGTTACTGATAAAGACTGGTGCTGATACTGGTTAGTACTGATAGATGACTGGTGCTGATACTGCCTGGTACTAATAGAGGACTGGTGCTGATAGTGGTCGGTACTGAAGAGGACAGGTGCTGATACTGGTCGGTACTGAAAGAGGACTGGTGCTGATACTGGCCAGTACTGATAGAGGACTGGTGCTGATACTGGTTAGTTCTGATAGAGGACTGGAGCTGATACTGGTCAGTACTGAAGAGGACAGGTGCAGATTCTGTTCAGTACTGATAGAGGACTGGTGCTGAGACTGGTCGATACTGATAGATGACTGGTGCTGATACTGGACAGTATTGATAGAGGACTGGTCGGTACTGATAGACGACGGTGCTGATACAGGTCGGTACTGATAGAGATCTGGTGCTGATACTGGTCAGTACTGATAGAGCACTGGTGCGTATACTGGTCGGTACTGATAGAGGACTGGTGCTGAGTCTGGCCAATACTGATACAGGACCGGTGCTGATACTGGTCGATACTGATACAGGACTGGTGCTGATACTGGTTGGTACAGATAGAGGTTTGGTGCTGATACTGGTCGGTACTGATAGAGGACTGGTGCTAATGCTAGGCGGTACTGATAGAGGACAGGTGCTGATATTGGTCGGTACTGAAAGTGAACTAGTGCAGATACTGGTCGGTACTGATAGAGGACTGGTGCTGATACTGGTCAGTACTGATATAGGACTGGTTCTGATACTGGACAGTATTGATCGAGGACTGGTGCTAATAATGGTCGGTACTGATAGAGGACTGATGCTGATACTGGTCAGTACTGATAGAGGACTGGAGCTGATACTGGCCGGTACTGCTAGAGGACTGGTGCTGATACAGGCCAGTACTGATAGAGGTCTGGTGCTGATACTGGTCGGTACTGATAGAGGACTGGTGCGTATACAGGTCAGAACTAATAGAGGACTGATGCTGATACTGGTCGGTACTGAGAGAGGACTGGTGCTGATTCTGGCCGGTACTGATACAGGACTGGTGCTGATACTGGTCGATACTGATAGAAGACTGGTACTGATACTGGTCGGTTCTGATGGAGGATTGGTGCAGATACTGGTCGCTACTGTTAGAGGACTGGTGCTGATATTGGTCAGTACTGATAGAGGACTGGTGCTGATACTGGACAGTATTGATAGAGGAGTGGTGTTTATACTGCCAGGTACTGATAGAGGACTGGTGCTGATACTGGTCAGTACTGAGAGAGGACTGGTGCTGATACTGGTCAGTACTGATAGAGGACTGGTGCTGGTACTGGCCGGTTCTGATAGAGGACGGGTGCTGATACTGGTCGGAACTGATACAGGACTGGTGCTGATACTGGCCAGTACTGATAGAGGACTGCTGTTGATACTGGCCGGTACTGATAGAGGACTGGTGCTGATACTGGTCGGTACTGATAGAGGACTGGTGCTGATACTGGCCGGTACTGCTGGAGGACTGGTTCTGATACAGGCCAGTACTGATAGAGGTCTGGTGCTGATACTGGTCGGTACTGATAGAGGACTGGTGCGTATACTGGTCGGTACTGATAGAGGACTGGTGCTGATACTGGTCAGTCCTGATAGAGAACTGGTGCTGATACTGGTCAGTACTGATAGAGGGCTGGTGCTGGTACTGGCCGGTACTGATAGAGGACTGGTGCTGATACTGGCCGGTACTGATAGAGGACTGGTGCTGATACAGGCCGGTACTGATAGAGTGCAGGTGCTGATACTGGTCGGGGCTGATAGAGGACTGGTGCTGATACTGGTCGGTGCTGATAGTAGACTGGTGCTGATACTAGTCTGTATTGAGTGAGGACTGCTGCTGATATTCGCCAGTACTGATGGAGGACCGGTACTGATACTGGTAGGTACTGATAGAGGACAGCTGTTGATACTGGTCGGTATTGATAGAGGACTGGTGCTGCTAGTGGTCGGTACTGAAGAGAAAAGGTGCTGATACTGGTCGATACTGATAGAGGACTGGTGCTGATACCGGTCAGTTTTGATAGAGGACTGGTGTTGATACTGGCCGGTACTGATAAAGACTGGGGCTGATACTGCCTGGTACTAATAGAGGACTGGTGCTGATAGTGGTCGGTACTGAAGAGGACAGGTGCTGATACTGGTCGGTACTGATAGAGGACTGGTGCTGGTACTGGCCGGTACTGATAGAGGACTGGTGCTGATACTGGCCGGTACTGCTAGAGGACTGGTGCTGATACAGGCCAGTACTGATAGAGGTCTGGTGCTGATACTGGTCGGTACTGATAGAGCACTGGTGCTGATACTGGTTTGTACTGATAGAGGACTGGTGCTGATACTGGTTAGTACTGATAGAGCACTGCTGCTGATACTGGTCGGTACTGATAGGGGACTGGTGCTGCGAGTGGCTTTTACTGATAGAGGACAGGTGCTGATACTGGTCGTTACTGATAGAGGACTTGTGATGATACTGGACGGTACTGCTAGAGGACTGGTGCTGATACAGGCCAGTACTGATAGAGGTCTGGTGCTGATACTGGTCGGTACTTAAAGTGGACTAGTGCAGATACTGGTCGGTACTGATAGAGGACTGGTGCTGATACTGGTTAGTACTGATAGAGGACTGGAGCTGATACTGGTCAGTACTGAAGAGGACAGGTGCAGATTCTGTTCAGTACTGATAGAGGACTGGTGCTGAGACTGGTCGGTACTGATAGAGGACTGGTATTGATACTGGTCGGTACTGATAGAGGACTGGTGCTGATAATGGTCGGTACTGATAGATGACTGGTTCTGATACTGGACAGTATTGATAGAGGACTGGTGCTAATAATGGTCGGTACTGATAGAGGACTGATGCTTTTACTGGTCAGTACTGATAGAGAACTGGTGCTGATAGTGGTCGGTACTGAAGAGAACAGGTGCTGATACTGGACGGCACTGACAGAGGACTGGTGCTGATACTGGCCAGTACTGATAGAGGACTGGTGCTGATACTGGTTAGTACTGATAGAGGACTGGAGCTGATACTGGTCAGTACTGAAGAGGACAGGTGCAGATTCTGTTCAGTACTGATACAGGACTGGTGCTGATACTGGTCGGTACTGATAGAGGACTGGTGCTGATACTGGTCAGTACAGATAGAGGACTGGTGTTGATACTGGTCGGTACTGATAGAGGACTGGTGCTGCTAGTGGTCGGTACTGACGAGAAAAGGTGCTGATACAGGTCGAAACTGATAGAGGACTGGTGCTGATACCGGTGAGTATTGATAGAGGACTGGTGTTTATACTGGCCGGTACTGATAGAGGACTAGTGCTGATACTGGTCAGTACTGACAGAGGACTGGTGTTGATACTAGCTGGTACTGATAGAGGTCTGGTGCTGATACTGGTCAGTATTGATAAAGGACTGGTGCTGATACAGGTTCGTACTGATAGAGGACTGGGGATGATGCAGGCCGGTACTGATAGAGGACTGTTGCTGATACTGGTCGGTACTGAAGAGGATAGGTGCTGATACTGGCCGGTACTGATAAAGACTGGTGCTGATACTGCCTGGTACTACTAGAGGACTGGTGCTGATAGTGGTCGGTACTGAAGAGGACAGGTGCTGATACTGGTCGGTACTGATAGAGGACTGGTGCTGGTACTGGCCGGTACTGATAGAGGACTGGTGCTGATACTGGCCGGTACTGCTAGAGGACTGGTGCTGATACAGGCCAGTACTGATAGAGGTCTGGTGCTGATACTGGTCGGTACTGATAGAGGACTTGTGCTGATACTGTCCGGTACAGATCGAGGACTGGTGCTGATACTGGCCGGTACTGATTGTAGTCTGCTGCTGATACGGGTCACTACTGATAGACGACTGGTGCTGATACTGGCCGGTACTAATAGAGGACTGGTGCTGATAGTGGTCGGTACTGAAGAGAACAGGTGCTGATACTTGTCGATACTGATAGAGGACTGGTGCTCATACCGGTCAGTATTGATA